>NC_091963.1:26391328-26691328 GCF_031021105.1 Erythrolamprus reginae | reverse complement strand
AGTGAATGTCTTTCATACTCCTACCTTCTATTGTTCACAACTGATTTTAAAGCTAATGTTCCTCAGCTTGCTTTCCTGAGCACTGATATTTTTCTATGAAGCCTGAAAAGAAACTCTATTCTGTTAGGGAAATCAAGTTCAAGCTTTGTTACAGCCATAGTTTCTGTAAAATATCTTGTTGCATTGGTTTAACTTGGATGAGGAGAGAATTAGCTCAAAAAAAATTACCGAAAGTTGGATTAAATTTGCATTAAAAACTGAAGAACTTCAAGTAGTTGTTTGTCACTATTTCCTAAAACTTTTAAAAAACAGTGAATTACTGTAATTCTCTCTGTTCTGCATCTGTGCTTTTCTGTAGTAACTGGATGCATGGTTTCAGAAGGACAATGAGATTCTCATTTATACTACGCTGAGAGTGAAATAAAACATTACTTCTAAATTAAGCATTCTAAAGCCTGATTTATAAATTGGCTTAATACCAAGTAAAGAAAAAGATCTAGTTACCTACTCCTACTCAGTGACTTCAGTAACTGAGCTGTCGAAGCGTGGAACTCATTACCAGACTCCATAGTGTCATCCCAAAACCCCCAACACTTTACCCTTAGATTATCTACAGTTGACCTATCCAGATTCCTAAGAGGTCAGTAAGGGGCGAGTACCAGTGCACTAGAGTGCCTTCCGTCCCCTGTCCTATTGCTCTCCTATATCTCCTATTCCTTTCTTCTATTCCTATATCTCTTCTTCTATTCTTTCATTGATATGTTTTATTCCTATATCTTCTCTTCTATTCTTTCTTAGATATATTTTACTATGAGTATATCCTCTATAACCTTCATCATGTATTTTACCGTGTGTATATCCACTAAAACCCTCATTGTGTATTGGACTAGATAGATAGATAGATAGATAGATAGATAGATAGATAGATAGATAGATAGATAGATAGATAGATAGATAGATAAAAACTGACCAAGAAAATTATATGGAAATGATCCAAAATATATCAGATAGGGTGGCAAACAACAGAACAACATGAATCCCATTGGCCCAAACAAATGTCTGACTTATGCAGAGATGCATCTGATAGCCACAAGGAATGTCAGAGGAATGAGTCAGGATAAATTATATATTGTCAAACTTGATGATCAGGTTGGAAATTGATCTCCTTGGTGTCAATGACCTGCACTGGTCAAACATTGCCTTTTTCCATCTAAAGGCTTCATTAACTATTACTCAGGAAAAGATATGATGTGGCTTTTATTGTCAGCAAGAAACTTGCTAGTGCATGGAAAGCTTCTCAATTGTCAGTGACAGAATTATGACCATAAGAATTTGTGCCAAGGCCTTCAACATCACAGTTGCCCAAGCCTATTTTCCAATGACTGCTGTAATAGAGCTTGAAATAGAGGTCTTTTATGTCATAGTCAAGAAACAGTTAAACAAGTTTCCTGAAAAGACATTCCTTATATCCTAGTGACATTAATGCAAAAGTTGAAAAACAAGCAGAGACAGGTCAATTTGGATTAGATAAGAAGAATGATGTAGATAATGATTTGGTACAGTTTTGCTAAGAAAACAGATTTATGATCATAAAAACATGGTTCAAACAGCACAAGTGCCACTTTTACACTTGAACCTCACCAAATGAACTTCATTGTAATCAGATTGATATGTCCTATGCAATCACTGATGGAACAGCTCAGTCCTTGCTGTTAAAATACAGTATATCCAAGGTTTTATTGAGTTCAGATCATGAATTGCTGGTGGCAAAGATTAAAATCAAACTATGCACCATCAAATAGATGGTGCCTCCAAATAAATTTGAGGTCACTAAAATCCCTACTACATATACAATTTATTTTTTAAAAAAATTCTTTATTTCATCAAGCATGTATAAGATAAGAGATATAAGTATAAACATGTTTATGAATACATGAAATGGATGCAAATAAATAAGGACATTAGGACAAGGATGGTAGGCACAATGGTGAGCTTATGCATACCAATAGAGGTAAACTATTGGAACTGCTGTGAAGATGCCTGATTAACTGTGACAGAACATTCAATTGATCAGTGTTGTGGTTAGCTCTGGCCCAGCTCCTGGCCCAAGGACTGTGGATGTGGGGGAGACATCCACATGCTGCAGGCCTGTTTTGCCCCCAGTGGAATCTGCTGATGAAGGCTCCTCTGACCAAGAAGACATGAATGACAGGGAGGAGGAGAGTGTGGCAGACAGCTCAGAAGGAGATCAATTATCTAGCTCCTCCTTGGATTCAGAACAAGAGTTAATGATACAGCCACGCATGCAGAGAGCGATCTATAGGCAACAACAACTGAGAGATTATTATCAAAGAAAATGAGGCCACCTGTGGTTGGGTGGGACTGTAGTCATGAGTGAGGCTGCTATAAAGAGCAGCCTGTGGGTTTGGCCATTGTGGAGGATTATCTGATCGTTGTGTTTCGTGCCTGCCTTGCTGACTTCGACCTTGGTGTGTTGCTTTTTCCCGCTTTGAAACTAAAGCAGAGCAAAGGGTGTTTCACTTTGTGAAAGAAGAAGGACTGTGAATTGCCTCACAGCTGCAAGCTAAGTATCACAGAACTGATAAGGGATTTGTACCAATTACCAGTTTGTTTGGAGACGAGTGCTCTTTGCTATACAAAAAGAGAGCTTAGTTTAAGTGAATTTTCATTATAAAGAACGTTGTTTTGAATTTTCAAATGTGTGTGTGTCTGAAATTTGTACCTGTGAATTTTTGGGAGGAGTCTACCAGAGCGCCCGACAGAACAGATCAGTATTGGAATTGTAGAGAATACGTACCACACAGGAAAGAGAGGTAAAGAGCAAATGGCACTCAGGTGAAACCATCAAAATAGCTGTGCAAAGAAAAACAATTAAGACAGTAGGGAAATGGGAAGTAGTAAGAAGAGTGAAGACAACTTTCCAAAGGGCAACAAGCAAATTTACTGGACAAGGGATGTAAACAGCTTGAAGTAAACTACATGAAGACTCACCCCAGGAATGCATGTAAGTCAAAAAGATCTGAGATCCAGTCATTGCTCATAAAGGCATCATTAACAAGCAAGGGGAAGAACTGTCTGACCAACAAGGCATCAAGAACAGATGGTGAGAATACATAGTACTTCTGTTGGAGATAGCAAAGGATCCCAGCCTCAAAATGATGAGGAAAGAGAAGCAGAAATAGAACCGGTCATCCTTGAGGAAGAGATTATATGGAAAGAACCAAGTGCCAAACAACAAGACTCCAGATGTTCTGTACTCCTGTACAAAATTACTGATATCTGTACCACCCAGAGTCATTACAGACTTGGGGGGAAAATATGGAAAACTAACGTTTGGTCACAGGATTACAAACACTAAGTGTTCCATTACCAAAAAACAGTGAATCAAAGATTCCATCAATTCATACAATTGCTCTCATCCCTCACATCAGCAAAGATCAACCGATACATTTTGTTTCAAGAGATAGACAATGTCTCTTTCCATCCATAGTTCCAAATATAAAATGATACCATTAAACAATTACAATTTGCTGCTTTTTCAGAACACACACAAATGAAATAACAATACAGTGAAATGATTAAGAGTTTGCTCTTTTTCATGGCACTTATCAGCCTAAGGTGACTACTTTGGGTTCCCTAAATTAATTGTTACTTTGGCTAATTTGTGGTCACTGTTCAATCATGCTTCTTGCTAAAATAAAATGTAGCATAGTACACTGCACAAGACAATGCTCTTGGCAATCAGTCTGATTAATTCAAAAATATATATATTTTTAGTAGCGCATCTGTAGGTGCAGATTCATGAATTTTAAAAAAAATCTGCCCATTTCAAAACCCACTTTTATCTAATAATTCTTTTATCTCTCCCAGGACTGTGATTATACATTGAAAATAATTATGAGTTGTCTGTCACAAATGAAATGCTAAAATGATTTGAAATACCAATGCTTTCAATTAAAAAATAGTGTTACTTTAAAAAAAAACCTTTTGAGCAGGCCTTTCTACAAATGTATATAACCTTATAAAAGAGGAAATGCGTAGAAGTAAGGGATTAAACCTTCCTGACAAATCTTAATAAATGAGAGTAAAAGTTTTTTCTTATACAGCTGATGATAGGTATACTTGATATCTTCGGAAGGCTAGCTATCAATCACTCTAACATTATTCAGCCCTTTCATCAATAGAGCTGTCAATCATCAGGAATGCCAAGACCTGAAGATCCATCCTCCATAATTATTCCCAGCAGAATGTAATTCATTTTGGTACGGCAAGCTGTAATATCAGAAGCCTGTAATATCAGAAGCCTATTCTTTATTCAGGCCTGATAGGTATTCCTCTGCTTTTTCTATCAAAAGAAAATTGATGAAAAATTAAAAGGTGTTTTGTCTCCATCTTGTTGCTCTTAATGGATTTTTTCTCAGAGGTTGATGATCCTTTAATTAGATACCATCACCTCCAGCAATTTATCATTGCTTTTAACTCTCCAGAGTTTATTCATATTTCAGCATTGCAACCTTTACAGCAGCAGAAATTAGAACATAGGTGATTCAACAATTCATGTTTCTAAATTTAGTTAAGAACATCTCACAGGTCATAATTATCAGGCTTTACTACCTCGTAGTAAAGTCAGAGTAGGGCAGATTTTAAACTTCTGGGATTTATTTGACTCTTTAGACATTAATCTGAATCAAATGAAAAATGCTCTCCAGATTTAGGCAGAATGAAGATGGAATTTGTGATTATTATTAAAATTATGTTCACAAAATTTTTCATATAAAGCCTTTTCCTTATCTTTTCTAAAGGAAAGGGGAAAGTAATTATTTGACAACTAAAAATCCAATACCTAAAAATCTATCTCACTTTTTGGAGGACAATCAGCAAGAGAAGGTAAACTCATTACACAAAAAATATATTGGTTTAATATAATCAAAATTGTATAAGAAATAGCACTTTGGGGGTCAACAGAAAACACAAATTTTGCTCCGCATACTGAACTGATCATAAGTACCATAGCTTGTCTGCTGGTCATTATTTTTAACTTCAACCCTACTTCTAAGGCTGCCCTTAATATAGTAATCCTTGACTTACAACAGTTCATTTAATGACAACTCAAAGTTACAACAGCACTGAAAAAGGGACCATTGCAACATCCTCACAGTCACGTCATCAAATTTGGAGGCTTGGCAATTGGCTCATATTTATGACAGTTTCATGCATTGGGGTCATGTGATCACCTTTCGTGACCTTCTGACAAGCAGAGTCAATGAGATAGCCTGATTCACTAAACAATCATGTTACTATCCTAACAACTTTACAATTGTGGCAAGAAAGATAATAAAATGGAGCAAAACTCAGTAAATGTCTCACTTAGCAATAGTCATTTTGAGCTCAATTGTGCTCATAAGTTGAGGACTATCTCAACCTATGTAACAAATGTACACATTGCATATAATTTATATTTACTCTTATAAACCAATTTTCAACCACCTGGGAAATTAGCTAATCCAAATCGGCACCCTTTGACATGTGCCATTACTGTAGGCACATGTCAAAGTGGCTTGATTAATAGACTTCAAACTAACTGTAATCCTCTTAAAGCATAGAACTCTACTTGCCATTGAGCTTACTGCAAGCTTTCACCAGTGCCACATTGTTTACTTCTTTAGGGAGGACAATATCTCTTAGTGAATGTTGTGGTTAGCTCTGGCCCAGCTCCTGCCCCAAGGACTGTGGATGTGGGGGAGACATCCACATGCTGCAGGCCTGTTTTGCCCCCAGTGGAATCTGCTGATGAAGGCTCCTCTGACCAAGAAGGCATGAGTGACAGGGAGGAGGAGAGTGTGGCAGACAGCTCAGAAGGAGATCAATTATCTATCTCCTCCTTGGATTCAGAACAAGAGTTAATGATACAGCCACGCATGTGGAGAGCGATGCATAAGCAACAACAACTGAGAGATTATTATCAAAGAAAATGAGGCCACCTGTGGTTGGGTGGGGCTGTGGTAATTAGTGAGGCTGCTATAAAGAGCAGCCTGTGGGTTTGGCCATTGTGGAGGATTATCTGATCCTTGTGTTTCATGCCTGCTTTGCTGACTTTGATCTTTGTGTGTGATTTCTCCCCACTTTAAAACTAAACCAGAACAAAGTGTGTTTCACTTTGTGAAAGAAGAAGAACTGTGAATTGCCTCACAGCTGCAAGCTAAGTATCACAGAACTGATAAGGGACTTGTACAAATTACCAGTTTGTTTGGAGATGAGTGCTCTTTGCTATACCAAAAGAGGGCTTAGTTTAAGTGAATTTTCATTATAAAGAAAATTGTTTTGAATTTTCAAACGTGTGTGTGTCTGAAATTTGTACCTGTGAATTTTTGGGAGGATTCTACCAGAGAGCCCGACAGAACAGTGAAGGGTTAGGATACTGAGATTGCATATATGGGGATCAAACAAACTATGTGTTTTTCAGCTAATTACCATTTGCTATCCATTCCATCCTTGCAGCTCTGTATTGTCTCAGACACCGTCAATTCTGTTTTGGACTTTCCTTCTTAGAGATCGGAACATGCCCTTTAGAAAGCAATTCCACACAAATCTCTATATTCTAAATAAAACTATCTCTAAAGAAGGTATAATGCATTACCTTCTGATTTTCTGATATAATTACCTTACATCAGAGTCTTAATAGCTCAAGCCTGCTGCTCTTGTTCTTGAAATGAAAATAACCTTTCAAAATGAGGCAACTTAGACAGATTTGTTATTGTGTTGTTGCAGCTTGCATGTTGGCAGTTCCCAAGTTATAAAAACTACAGTGTGGGAGAGTCTTCTCTTCCATTAATACTAACTCAGACTTAAATGGATGAAAGAAGAAAGAACTACCACAGTGAAGCTGAGTGAAAACTTATGACAAAAGGTATTTTGATAATACAGACTTTCAGACAAACAAGCAAAATTTGTCTTTAGAAAACACATGATTTTACCTTTAAACTGCTTTAAGAGAATTATTATTGAATTTATAGTCCAAGTACAAACTACAGAAGCATAAGAAAGATGATAAGAGGAAACTAGCATGTGTTTTTTCTTTTCTTTAAAATAAAATAAATAGTCAAATGCTTGGGCTATAATTTTCAGAAACAAATCTCAAAGGGACATCAAGCAATGTAATAAATCTAAGTTTGCTTTTACAATTAAAATTTAAACACTGAATCAATATTTTCTTTAGATTATACACTGCTCAGAAAAATAAAGAGAACACTCCAAGATCTGAATGAATGAAATATTCTCATTGAATACTTTGTTCTGCACAAAGATGAACGTGCTAACAACAAAATGAAATTGATTGTCAATCAGTATTGCTTCCTAAGTGGACAGTTTGATTTCACGGAAGTTTGATTTACTTGGAGTTACATTGTGTTCTTTAAGTGTTCTCTTTATTTATTTGATCAGTATAGTTTGTCTTTTGTCAGCTATAAAAATTTAACTGCCTTGGATTTGGCCCCTGATGAGAGCATGATAAGCTTGAAATAGTCTTCCTTCCTTTTTGTAAAATCAGCAAAAATAGAATTTTTTATTGGCCAAGTGTGATTGCACACAGAAGGAAGTTGTCTATGGTGCATATGCTCTCAGTGTACAATACGTTTGTCAAGAATCAAAAATTTGTTACACACACAAAAACACATTAAAAAAAACCCAGCATCAAAAACCCTATAAGATAGATAAGGAGGCATAATATATCACATATATTTTTTTCTAATTATATAAATAGGTATATTTATAGTTCAGTCACTCCCCATCACCTAACTCTTCAAGAAAAATAAATTATATCATATTTTGTAATAATGATACTGTGATACCATGCATTATTCACCTAAAATTCTCAGTTAGATTTACTTCAATCACTATTTGAACAGATGCCTCCAAAAATATTGTATGCCCTCTCCAGATAATTTACGCAAATGCCAGTTCTCCAGATAGGCAATAGGATTATTTTAAACTTTACTTTAATAATCCTGTGTGCTATTAGTAAGAAATAATATGCTGCTAAACTACTCTTAAAAACCACTGTTGATTTTTTTAAATAAATAGATTCATCTCATAAAAATTAAAAATACGAAGTTAATATACTACAGACTGAAGCAAAAGCTTCCAGTATTTGTTTGTGTGTGTATTTTGGTTTACACAACATATATATTTACATATATATTTATATTTATAAATCTAAATGTAGTATATACACAAAGGTTAAAACATATTGTGTGTGTGTGTGTGTGTGATGTTATTGCTGATAATGAAAAGAAAAGAAGACTAGCATAAATCTATTTCAAGTTTATTGTGCTCTCATCAGTTAATAATAATAATAATAATAATAATAATAATAATAATAATAATAATTTATTAGATTTGTATGCCGCCCCTCTTCGAAGACTCGGGGTGGCTCACAACAATAATAAAAAACAATACTATTAGCCATGCCCCTACTGGGATTTGAACCTGCAGAGTCTGCCTTGTAAAGCAGTTGCTTTAATATCTAGACCACAGGTTCTCCTCTTATCTTGTACAGTAGTACCTCTAGATATGAGCTGCTCCACATGCGAGTATTCCAAGTTACGAGCCACGACGGGAGCGAAATTTCTGTTCCACACCCGAGCTCAAATTCGGGATACGAGCCGAACTTCCACTATGTGGCGCAAGAATCCTTGCTTCTGGTTATCTCTGCGGAGGGAAAAACAAAGTCTAAAGCCATTTGTTCCAGATACGAGTTGATCGACATACGAGCTCCATTCTGGAACGAATTAAACTCGTATCTAGAGGTACTACTGTACTAGGGAAAAGTCATATGTTTTTTTTCCTGTTGAATCACCCTGGTATACCCAAATATGTGAGGAGCATACTGCTTCCTTTTTGCCTCTCGGCCACTCCAGGGGCCATATCTAAGGCAGTTAAACTTTTATTGTCGAGAAACTATAATCTATATGTATAACATATTTTTGCTGATAATGAAAAGGGAAAGTACTATAGATCTATTTCGAGTTTATTATGCTCTCATCAGCTAGCCTTAAATGGCCTTGAAACAGAGATGAGCACTGCTCCATATAGGCTGCAATAACTAGCACAGTAAAATCTGCAGGGGCTCCTTTTACTATCATGTTACTCAAAATTCCGAATGTACTATTGGTCCTAAATACCTATCTATACCATTTCTCTTCTAAAATGATATATAAATCAAAAGATGTGCATCACCTGCCTTTTTGGGAAAAGATTGTTCTGATGTCTAGAATTCTCTTCAAACTCATACCAATCCAGCTGTTTGAGACATAGTGTTTTCTTGTATTTAATTTTCTGGACCGAAGTAAATAAAGACAGCAGGCTGGCTGGGATATTAGGTGAGAAAGTGTCAGAACAGAGATGAAAATAGGAATCAAAACTTGAAGAGCACAGTAAAATGCATTATTGCTTAGAAAATCATTACAATTGAAGGGAAAGTCAAACAAGCAAGAAACCGTAATTTTTCTTGTCTAAGAGATACAAGGACCAACCATCTTGGATGGGTATAAATTAATAACATTTCTGAAGATGTAAATGTTTTGTTAAATTTTTTGACTGCCTACAGAATACCAACTCAAATAAAGAATTGTTTTTGTGGAAATAATTTATAACACTTAACACAACACATAATCTTGTTAGGTTGAAACTTCTATAGAGGGATTACTGGTCTCAATCTAGCAAGCCATGACTTTATAAGATCTGAACCCAGTCTCTTATTATCACTAAGTAGCAGGGATGGGCTATGCACCAGAACAGTGGGAACGCTGTTCAGGTGGCGGCAATGGAGCATGTAGTTATCTCTATTGCCACCGGGCATTCACACACCATGATCACGCAAGTGGACCAATTCCGGTAAAATTTACTGGGTTTTTTTTTTTTTTGCTTTCCCGCAACGTCCAAAGATACTTCACCAGAAGAGCCATTCACTCCTCCACTCGAAACAGAATACCCTACGAAAGCAGACTATCAATCCTAGGTCTGGAAAACTTAGAACTACACTGCCTAAAACACGATCTAAGTATTGCCCACAAGATCATATGCTGCAACGTCCTGCCTGTCAATGACTACTTCAGCTTCAACCGCAACAACACAAGAACATGCAACAGATTCAAACTTAATATTAATCGCTCCAAGCTTGACTGTAAAAAATATGACTTTAGCAATCAAGTTGTTCAAACGTGGAACTCATTACCTGACTCAGTAGTGTCAACCCCTAACCCCCAACATTTATCCCTTAGACTATCCACGATTGACCTCTCCAGGTTCCTAAGAGGTCAGTAAGGGGCGTACATAAGTGCACTAGTGTGCCTTTCATCCCCTGTCCAATTGTCCCCCCTTATCCCATATATCATATACCTTTTCTCCCTTTCATATATCTTTTCCTCTATTTTCATATCTTTTCTTTATCTGTAATACTTCATGTCTATTCTCCTCAATATGTATTGTGTATTGGACAAAATAATTTTTTTTAAAAAATGTGCCGAAGCAAAGAAACCAGCAATTTTTGCTGCCAGAAGGATGTCCACGGACAAGATTTTGAATCTCACTGCAGTGTCTAGAGTGGCAGCTGGGGCCAGCAGCAAAAGCAGCCAGCCTGAGCTCCAGCTGCATGGCCTGCTTTCTGCTTTCCCATGCCACAGGCATCTCTTGGTGCATGCAGCAATGGCGCCCCGAATGAGTCATGGCCTTTGGGAGCAGCTAGGTGCCATTTATTTGTTTATTTATTTATTTATTTTATTTTATTTATTGGATTTGTATGCCGCCCCTCTCCGTGGACTCGGGGCGGCTAACAACAGTGATAAAAGCGGAATGTAAAGATCCAATACTAAAACAGCTAAAAACCCTTGTTATAAAACCAATCATACATACAAACATACCATGCATAAATTGTAGAAGCCTAGGTGGAAAAGAATATCTTAGTTCTCCCATGCCTGATAGCAGAGGTGGGTTTTGAGGAGCTTACCCTGAGGGATGCCTGCAGCACGGGAAAACCCAGAGCAGGCCGGGCCTGCTCCTTGTGCCATGGCCCATCTTCTCGGCGCCCCTGCAGGAGGGGAGCACCAGGTAAGGGCCGGGCAAGCCATTCGTGGTGGAGCCACCATGAGTGGTGCGGTGGAGTGGTGGGGCAGGCAAGCAGGATGGGCTGCTCGTGGCAGAGCTGCCGCTCACTGCAGGATGGAACCACTGCGAGCAGCAGCAAGTGGCAGGGCGAGCAACGGCAAACGGCGGTGCAAGAAGCAGCAGTGACTTACTTTCTTTTGGCCTGTTTTGGAGCCTTTTTGCTTCTGCACATGCGCAAAAGCAAAAACTGGAAATCTTGCATGTGTGCATCCTCGCATGAGATTTGGCTTCTGCGCACACACTCCTGCACTCCTGGCCCATTCTGGTAGCACTGAGACTGGTAGCTGGCCCCTGGTGTGTAGCTATTATATCTATGGTAAAGATAAGTCTGTGGTCAAGACAATATTTAAGGGCAAACGGCTATAACAGTGATGGCAAACCTATGGCACACATGCCACAGGTGGCATGCAAAGCCATATTGGTGGGCACTCGAGCTCAGGTCCACCAGCTGATTTCTGGCATTCTGGGTCCACTGGGAGTAAGGAAACAAGCTCTTTACAGCCTCCGAAGGAGATAGGGGAGGGCTGTTTTTTGCTCTCCCCAATGTCCAGAACCTTTCTAGGAGTCTGGGGAGGGCAAAAGTGGCCTCTCCCCAAACTTTCAAATGGACCATTTCTGGCCTTTCATGGCCTCTGGGAGGAGGCCATTTTCAGCCTCCCCAGGCTCCTAGAAAGGCTCTGGAGTCTGGGGAGAGCAAAAAATGGAACTTCTGTTCCAATCATCAACAGATGGGCATTCCAGCCTCTGGAGGTTCTCCAGGGGGTGGGGGGCTGTTTTCGTTTTCCCCAGACTCCTAGAAAGACTCTGGAGTTTGGGGAAAGCAAACAAAGGGTCTTCAGATCCAACCAGAAGTTGACAAGTGGGCCATTTTCTGCCCCTGGAGGGCCTCCAGGGGAGGTGGGGAAGATTTCACTCCTCCCAGGCTCCTAAAAAGGCTCTGAAGCCTGGGAAGGGAGAAAAATGGGCATGCCATCACTCGCCAGGAGTGGTGTGTGTGTGTGTGACCATATGTGCATGAATAGGGATGCATGGAATTATGGGTATAGGCACATATACAAGTGAGCCCCCCCCCCCACATTCCCCCCCTTTGGCACATGAATCAAAAAGGGTTTGCCATCACTGGCCTATAATTACCAATCAAAGTTGTTGCAAAGTTTCTAAGGAACATCCCGAAATGTCCTTCAACTCCAAGAAGTCTCCACAATAACATTCTGATCAGAGGCTTCTGGCAGTTGAAATCTACACTCAAAGTGCTCAGGTTAGGAAATCCTGATCTAAGGAGTGGGGCCATGTGTAGTTTCATCCTTTATCCATCCTTGATTTCTCATCCTATCCTTTCAAACAAAGGCTAACCAGCTCCATGTTAATTTTTATTTTATTTTATTTTATTTTATTTTTATTTTTTTATTTATTTTATTTTATTTTATTTATTTTATTTATTTTATTTTATTTTATTTTATTTATTTTATTTTATTTTATTTTATTTTATTTTATTTTATTTTATTTTATTTTATTTTATTTTATTTTATTTTATTTTATTTTATTTTATTTTATTTTATTTTATTTTATTTTATTTTATTTTATTTTATTTTATTTTATTTTATTTTATTTTATTTTATTTTATTTTATTTTATTTTATTTTATTTTATTTTATTTTATTTTATTTTATTTTATTTTATTATTTTATTTTATTTTATTTATTGTTACAGTTGAAAGGGACCGTGCAGGTCATCAAGTCCAACCCCCTGCCTGAGCAGGAATCCTAAAGCACCTCAGCCAAATGGCAGTCCAATGTCTTCTTGAAAGTGTCCAGAGTTGGGGAGTTCACAACCTCCGCAGGCAGGTTGTTCCACTGGTTGATCGCTCTGACCGTCAGGAAGTTCTTCCTTACTTCTAGGTTGAATCTCTCCTTGGTCAGCTTCCAGCCGTTGTTCCTCATCCGGCCCTCTGGTGCTCTGGAGAATAGAGTGGCCCCCTCCTCTCTGTGGCAACCCCTCATATACCTATATACAGCTATCATGTCCGCTCTGGCCCTCCTTTTCTCTAGGCTATCCATGCCCAGTTCCCGCAATCTCTCTTCGTAAGTCTTGGTTTCAAGTCCCCTAATCAATTTTGGTTGCTCTTTTCTGCACCTTCTCCAGAGTTTCAATGTCTCTTTTGCGGTGTGGTGACCAGAACTGGATGCAGTACTCCAGATGTGGTCTGACCATTTGAAGGCAAATGTACCTTGTTTCCCCGAAAATAAGATCTCCCAGATAATAAGCTCAATTGGGCTTTTGAGAGCATGTACTAAAATAAGCACAACAACCTGTTGTGGTTGGCTTTAGGCCAGCTCCGATGGCTGATGGTTTTGACTCAGAAGAGTGGGAGCCGCCTGATCACAGAAGACCCGTCTGGCTGGAGGAGGAATCAGACAGTGAACCAGAAAGAGACAGGAGTGAGGAATGGGTTAGAGAGACATAGAAAAAAATTGAGCCAGTCAGGTCTCCAAACAGGGTTTCCTCTGAATCAGAGGGGGAGGACATTACAGAGCCATGGTGGCGCAGCAGGTAGAGTGCTGTACTGCAGGCCACTGAAGCTGATCTCTGAAGTAGATCTGAAGGTCAGCGGTTCAAATCTCATCACTGGCTCAAGGCTGACTCAGCCTTCCATCCTTCCGAGGTGGGTAAAATGAGGATCTGGATTGTGGGAGCAATATGCTGGCTCTGTTAAAAAGTGCTATTGCTAACATGTTGTAAGCCGCCCTGAGTCTAAGGAGGAGGGTGGCATAAAAATCAAATAAATAAGTAAGTAAGTAAGTAAGTAAGTAAGTAAGTAAGTAAGTAAGTAAGTAAGTAAGTAAGTAAGTAAATAAATAAATATCCTATTCTCAATGTTTGGGTTAGGAGAATAAGGGTACACTGAGAGCAGCTGCACAAAGGGAGAAAGAGATTCTAGGTCAGAGGTGTTAAGAATTGATACTGCCACAGCTTTGAAAAGGGGAAGTTTTGGAGATGACGATTTGGGAGTATATCAGTTTAGTTCTTGGAGTGACTTTGATGAATTGTGGTTTCGTGTTTGCTATGGATAACTTTGGACATTTTGACATTTAAGCCATGAGTTTTGGCTAACGTAAGCCAGAAAGGCTTCTGTACTGACTTGAGTGAATTAACTCTGACTTCCTGGACCCTTAAACTAACAGTGCTCTGAAACTCCATGGCTTGCAGCCTTCAGAATATAAAGAACACCTCTTTGTTTTATTTTTACAAGCTTGTGTGTGTGATTGATTAATTACTTCATTTCTGGGCGGCCTGGGGCCAGGCAGAACACCTCCCCAAAATTAGCCCCAATCCCCGCCATTTCCTCTGGTTAGAGAAAGTTGGAAATCAGGTTGGACAGCAAGCGAAGCCTTGTCTTGCTCCCTGCACCCCAAAATAATAACAACTCACTGAAAATAAGGTCAGGATTCAAAAATATATATAACAGGGTCTTATTTTTAGGAAAACACGTATAAATTGCCTCCCCCCCCCCTGAAAAATATTTTATATGTTATTATTTATTTATTGCTTTATTATTCCACTTTTAAGTCCCAGATGCCTTAATTCTACAACAAAACCCTGATATTTGCACACAATATTCAAGCCAAGCTGTTCTACTTTGAGAAAATATAACTGCAAGCAATGCTCACTCTCAAGGTTTTTTTTAACATGTGTTCATTATATAATTTTGGATTACAGATGGTTTCAAAAATATATATTCAATCCATGTGGTCCAGTTTTTAATGCTTTGCCTCCAGTTACTTTGTCCTAATGAGGCATCAGAATAGAAAAGTCTTTGGTAGTCACTTGAAAAAGGCAGAAGGACGGTCGGAGAGCTGTGTGCTGGTGAACACACAAAAATAAAGGGAAAGATGACTATGTGTTAAAAGACAGATGGTGTGAGTGACTGGGCAGAAAATAATCTGGTCCCTCTTTTTAAAGGCTTTAGTTATGTTATCATAAATTGTGTCTCATTTTAACAAGCTGGTTATTGCCAGGAGTAGTTTCCCATATGCCAGACATAATTAATAAGCTATAACAAAGCAGATTTGATATGCCAGAATGTCTCCTAAATTTAAAGACACAATTTTTTGCATTAGGATCAAGCAGCCTAAGACCTTCCATTTTTTAAAAGAAGATGTCATAGAGTTCTACACTGAACGGCATTTAAAAGTTCTATATTGATTCCCATCTTGCATTCATTCCACTGATAGCATATCAGTGAATCAAATGCAAAGTTCAAAATGTTTACCTGTTCCTATTAAACCAGCCGAGTATGTAACTGACAAATAAGAGCAGGTGTGTGTGTTATAAATGATAAAAAGATACTTTATCACCAGAGATGGAAAGACAGCATGGGGGAAAAAACCCATCCTTCCTACTTGCATACCAGACCATTGCTCTATTCTGTCAAGATAATCTTCCTTACTTTCTAAATATAATGAATCAAGGGAGTCTTATGCAATACATCTAATTAGAACTATCAGGCAGTGATTTTACTGTTCGAAGCAGAACAATGATAGTTTTCTCTCCTGTCAAAATGCTTATTGCCAAAAAGTCTACCATAATGGGCTGTAAAATTGGAATGATGGCTAAATGGAAGCAAAAAGCATCTTCATCTCTTTGCTCCCATATAATAATAATAATAATAATAATAATAATAATAATAATAATAATAATAATAATAATAATAATTTATTAGATTTATATGCCGCCCCTTTCCGAAGACTCGGGGCGGCTCACAACAACGATAAAAACAATATTATACTGGCACAAATCTAATATTTAAAAAAACCCCTAAAAACCCTATCATAATTAAAAACCGAACAGCACATACATACCAAACATAAATTATAATAAGCCTGGGGGAAAGGTGTCTCAAATCCCCCATGCCTGGTGGTATAGGTGGGTCTTAAGTAGTTTACGGAAGACAAGGAGGGTGGGAGCAGTTCTAATCTCCGGGGGGAGTTGATTCCAGAGGGCTGGGGCCACCACAGAGAAGGCTCTTCCCCTGGGGCCCGCCACACGACATTGTTTAGTCGACGGGACCTGGAGAAGGCCAACTCTGTGGGACCTTATCGGCCGCTGGGATTCGTGCGGTAGCAGACGGTTCTGGAGGTACTCTGGTCCAATGCCATGTAGGGCTTTAAAGGTCATGACCAACACTTTGAATTGTGACCGGAAACTGATCGACAGCCAATGCAGGCCACGGAGTGTTGTAGATACATGGGCGAATCTAGGAAGCCCCACGATGGCTCTCGCGGCCGCGTTCTGCACGATCTGGAGTTTCCAAACACTTTTCAAAGGTCGCCCCATGTAGAGAGTGTTGCAGTAATCGAACCTCGAGGTGATAAGGGCATGAGTGACTGTGAGCAATGACTCCCTGTCCAAATAGGGCCGCAACTGGTGCACCAGGCGAACCTGGGCAAACGCCCTCCTCGCAACAGCCGAAAGATGATGTTCCAATGTCAGCTGTGGATCGAGGAGGACGCCCAAGTTGCAAACCCTCTCTGAGAGGGTCAATAGTTCCCCCCCAGGGTAATGGATGGACAGATGGAATTGTCCTTGGGAGGCAATACCCACAGCCACTCCGTCTTGTCTGGGTTGAGTTTGAGTTTGTTGACACCCATCCAGTCCCCAACAGCCTCCAGGCACCGGCACATCACTTCCACTGCTTCGTTGACTGGACATGGGGTGGAGATGTACAACTGGGTATCATCCGCATATTGATGATACCTCACCCCATGCCCTTGGATGATCTCACCCAGCAGTTTCATGTAGATAATCTAGTGATTGTGCAAGCACATGCAGGCTAAATATTGTTCTGCCGGGCTTTTGACACGAGCCCACAATTAAGTTCAAAGGTAGGAATTCAGACCCACAAAATTGTGGTCAATAACACTGTTTTATCTAAAGAAAAATACAAGCCAAACACACTTTTAGTCAGTCAAAGTGCTCACCTTCAAAGCAACAGCCTTGAATGCTTTGAAGAACAATAAACAAACACAAAGCAGATAAAAGGCAGATATATAAAGACGTCACAGCCACCCTCCTTTAAGCGTTCTCAAGTCCCAAACTTAACTATGAAGTAGTCCAAAACTTCCTGGAAACAGCTCAAATAGTCCTAGTAGAATCCTGATTCAAAGTACACTTCTCTCCTTCATTGAACGGATAAAGTTCCATGCCCAGATGCAGGAAGTCTTCGGAGAGGGGCGGCATACAAATCCAAATAATAAATAAATAATAAATAAAATAAATGCTGGTGTTGTGTCCAGAGGACAGTTAGGCCTTGTACCCGCCCCACATTCCTTGGGTGGGAAAATACTGCAAGGTGATTGTTTGGCTCAGCCTGGCACCCCGGCATATATATAGCTGCCAGGCATGGCCATGTTTGTCTTATTTCTGTTCTATAACCCGTTACCTCTTGTTCAATAAAGAATCGTTCTTACCCATTGATTGCAGTCCTTCATCCAGTAAGGATCTAACATCTGGCGATGAGGAAACGTGCACGAGACACAAGGTAACCAGGGATTTCCTTCAGCCACCGTTGCTGCCTCGGGTATCCCTAGCCACCGTCACCGACAGCAACCGCCACCGCCGAGCTCCTCAGCTGCTTGGCCAGGGAAACCCCCTCGAGATCGCCACTGGAGTTTCCCCGCCGCCCATGCAGCTGCCGCTGCCGCCGAGCCCCTCAGCTGCTCGGCGGCCAGGGAAACCCCTGCCGGAGCCTTCCCTCTGCCCACACAGCCATTGCCGCCGCCGAGCTCATCAGCTGCTCAGCGGCCAAGGAAACCCCCGCCGAACTTGTCCCGCCGCCCATGCGGCCGCCGACGCTGAGCCCCTCAGCTGCTCGGCGGCCAGGGAAACTCCCACCGGACTTTTCCCACTGCTCACGCGGCCGCCGACGCCGAGCCCCTCAGCTGCTCAGCGGCCAGAGAAACCCCTGCCACTGCCACCCACGCGGCCGCTGCCGCCACCGCCAAGCCCCTCAGCTGCTCGGCAGCCAGGGAAACCCCTGCCAGACTTTTCCTGCCACCCACACGGCCACCCAATTTAACAGCAGCCCCATTAGCCTAATTACCCCCAGCCATAGGTGATCTCCCTTATTTCCTGTAGTATTTACGCACTTGCTCTTTTCTTGTCTTTGCCCTGCGTCTGCACACATCAAAGAATGTCTCCCCTTCCGAATCCACTGATGATAATGATGATGAATCACTCACGGGGCAACTATCTAATGCTCTACTTGCAATTATCTCCTCTGAGGATCCCATTTGACTTTCACTATCTTCTACAGATGCTTCGCTGTCGGAAGCAGTCGGAAGCAAAACTGGCCTCTGACAATGGGAGGATTTACCCACATCAGCCCCCACACTCCATGAAGCAGAAGCTGGCCCTCCTTGCCTTTTGTAAGCTCCTCAAAACCCACCTCTGCCTTCAGGCATGGGGGAACTAAGATAATCATTCCCCCTAGGCTTCTACAATTTATGCATGGTATGTTTGTATGTATGATTGGTTTTATAACAAGGGTTTTTAGCTGTTTTAGTATTGGATTTTTACATTCTGTTTTTATCACTGTTGTTAGCCACCCCGAGTCCATGGAGAGGGGTGGCATACAAATCCAACAGATAGATAGATAGATAGATAGATAGATAGATAGATAGATAGATAGATAGATAGATAGATAGATAGATAGATAGATATACGTCTAAGTACTATTGCTATTGCTATCACTTGAAGCAGCCAGATAGCAGAGGTATCTGCTTCTATTCTAAAAGTCATCTTGGACCTATATATATATGTGAATATGAATAGAAAATATCAAAATGTTTAAAAGTTTCCCTATTCTATCATGAACAACTCAAAAGAGCAGTGCTCATCTTTGATTCTCAGGCAAGGGAATATGTATTGTCTAAAACAGTGGTCCCCAATCTTTCGGGCACTAGGTACCAGTTCCATAGAGAGAGATTTTTTACAGACCGCATATTTGTGGTTTTATATGCTGCCTGCATCCCATGGATGGGGCTTGGCTTGTTTGTGCAGCCCAGTTTCTGGCATGCTGGTCCATGGACCAGGGGTTGGGGACCCCTGGTTTAAGAGACACTTCCATCATCATCACTTCAGATCGTGCAGAATGCAGCTGCAAGAGCAATCATGGGCTTCCTTAAATATGCCCATGTCACACCAACACTCCACAGTCTGCATTGGTTGCAGATCAGTTTCCGGTCACAATTCAAAGTGTTGGTTATGACCTATAAAGCCCTTGATGGCATCAGACCAGACTATCTCTGGGACCGCCTTCTGCCACACGAATCCCAGCGATCAGTTAGGTCTCACAGAGTTGGTCTTCTCCAGGTCCCTTCGACTAAACATTGCCATTTGACGGGGCCCAGGGGAAGAGCCCCAACCCTCTGGAACCAACTCCCCCCAGAGATCAGAATTGCCCCCATCCTCCTCGCCTTTCGTAAGCTTCATAAAACCCACCTTTGTCATCAGGCATGGGGGAACTGAGATATTCCCTTCCCCCTAGGCCTATACAATTTATGCATGGTATGTTTGCATGTATGTTTCGGGGGGGGGGGGGGTTGGTTTTTTTAAAATAAGGGTTTTTTAAATTATTTTAAATATTAGATTTGTTACATGTTGTTTCATTATTGTTGTTACCCGCCCCAAGTCTACGGAGAGGGGCGGCATACAAATCTTATAAATAAATAAATAAATAAATAAATAAATAAATAAATAAATAAATAAATAAATAAATAAATAAATAAATAAATAAATAAATAAATAAATAAATAAATAAATAAATAAATAAATAAATAAATAAATAAATAAATAAATAAATAAATAAATAAATAAATAAATAAATAAATAAATAAATAAATAAACAAACAAACAAACAAACAAATAAACAAATAAATAAATAATGTGCCAGCATGAAAATATGGAATGCAGTAACCTTCCTGCCAAAACACTACCTATTTACCTGGTAACATTTGCATACTTTCAAACTGCTAAGTAGGCAGAACCTGGGGCGAATAATGGGAACTCATCCTGCCAAACAGTGCTCAGATCTCAAATTTGGACTATCAGCTTTCCAGCTGACAAGCCCAGTACTTAACCATTGACCCATCGCTCCACCCTAGAAAATACCAAAAGTTTCTTAAACAGGAGATATGTCTTACCACAGTAAGAATGAATTGAGAATAACAATATTGCTTCTATATAATATTTGATGTGACCTAATGTACTCTTATGAACCATGATTGATTACCCTACTTGTTTTTGTAACAAAGTTATTCCATATCTGCTCTAATGTCTCATAAGCCCAGTGCATTATGGACAAAGAGTTCATTTGAATGTTGATTTACTTTTTTATCAGTGTGTCATAAATCAGTTTTGTAGCTCTAATGCCCCTTAAAGTTCATAGTCTAATTAACCTAAAATATGAGGGAGGGACTCTTGGGTTTTATTATGGGTGCAAAACACATGTTTCTCCAGATGTTACTGAACATCTTCTCTTATTCCTCATGATGAACTATATTGTCGTGACTATTAGTTGTATTTGTATTGTATTTCTATGACACCTGCAGGGCTGTACATTGTGCACACATGCTACTAAATTATTTCCAGGGCCTTTAATGAAATGATCCACTTGCTCATTTCAAATACCTGTAAAGTCCAGAACAATTGTCCCATTATTCCCTTTAAAAAATCAATTAGCAGCAACACAGTGAGCACTAACTTACAAATACTGAAATTAAATTCTAAAGGAAATCAAAATGTTAGCATTGATTTTTTTTAAACGTATTTCTATGCAATGATGTAACAAGATAAACAAGAGCAATAAATTGCTTTATAATAATGGTTTCCAAAGGATGCTATTTGTGAGCAAAAAAAAATTAAAATATATTTTAAAACAGCATAACATTGCTTTTGAAAAAAGAGCTTCATTATGTTCTGTCTGGGTCCCCCCAGACGCCAACACCAACTAAAAAGAGTAGCCAGACACACTGGTAAAAAGCAAAGGCAGTTTATATATTTGAAAGCAAACACAGGTAACAAAAACTGTTCTTACAGACAGGAATGTTATGAACCTTCACAGAGGTTTCACGACGGCCAGGCAATAAAACAGGATTCTTGCTGGCAAAAACAACACTGGAGGTAATAAAACCCACGCCTCCCCCAAGTCTTCAGCCTTCGAAGCCACAAGCCAGGATCAGAGACGCCAAGAATCGAAGCAAGGTCACAGGACTCCCAATTGATAACTCTCCACAATACAGTAAGGGCGGGTCTGCCTTTTCAACCCTGCTGAGGAGAACCACACCCAAACCCAGCTGTTACCAATTCAGGGATGGAAATACCTTGCTAATTGGCCCCTTCTTTGGGCTGCCCATCTCTGCCTCATATCTATGATAGCCTGGGCATCTTCATCTAATGAATCCAGGCTACTCGCTGGGGAGAGTCCCCCCCCGGGGGTCTCAGGCTGCTCTCCCTCCTCCTCTTCCTCGTCTGCCTGGTCCTCCCCCTCCTGTTCATCGTCCTCCCCCTCTGAGCATGGATCCGGCAGAGTTCCAGCTGTTCCCTGAGGAGCCTCAGGCTGAATCACAACACATTAGCTAAGCACAGAATTAGGGGAAAGAACCTATGTTATTATTTCTGGTGTGTGTGTGTCTGTGTGTGTGTCTGTGTCTCTGTGTGTGTTTGTGTGTGTGAATCTATCTATCCATCCATCCATCCATTCATCCATCCATCTATCCATCCATCCATCCATCCAATTCATCCATTTTAATTAGTGACATTTTTCAATATTGTGGCAAGGTTTGCTTGATAGATACAATGAGATTATGAATTTGAATATGAAATTGGCTTTGTTACAAAACAGCCTTTCATTGTAAAGGCATTTACATCCCAATGAATGTTACATTCAAACAATGTAATAGGGGCATGATTTCTCATGATCATTTCTCATGGTGCTTCCTACATTTAATCTTAATATTTGCTGATCAAAATACATTTATTTGTCCTTACCCAGCATGCCGGGCCAAAAGAAAAATGTTACTGGGATAGCAATTATTCTAAGAAAGTTCATTGCAGTTTCAGATTCACTTACATAGGATTTCCTTGGTAAAAAAAATTCAAGGTAGTAGAAAAGTGTGAAATTAAAACCAACAAACAAAAATGAAGAAGGAAATCCAAATAAAGCAGAGCCGAATATCCAGAAAGGGCCCGCTGATCAGCTAATCTTCAATTATTTATAAAGACAGAATGGCCGACCTTTTTCCAGTTCCTTTTAGTTTTCTATCATATCTTCATGGGGACCTGTCCCAGATTTCTTCAACTATCCCTTCTAGAATTGTCAAAAATAGTTAAAAAAAAAAAAGTCGGGAGGGTCACCACGATAATGCAATGCCCATAAAAAAATAGTTGGTGCTCATGGTTGCCATCTGGATTTTTATGACTCTGCACATATTATCATGCATGGTGGACTTGTTCGGAGACAAAAATATTTTGGAATAAAGTAGAGAATTGGATAAATGAAATAACAAAGGAGAAGATTAAAAAAATCTCCTGAATTTTTCCTATTGGGTATTTCAAATATAAAGTATAAAAAAGAAATTTATTATTTAATAATACACATATTGGTGGCGGCACGAATAGTATTTGCACAGAAATGGAAAGAAAAGACGATACCGAAAGATACGGAGGTATTCAAAAAAATAGAATGTGCAGAATTAGACATGATGACTAAACGTTTGAATAACCAAACCGAAACGGAATTTTACAAAATATGGGATAAAGTATATGATTGGTGGAATGTTAAAAATAGTATTAAAAATTAAATATATAAGAATAAATGATTATTTGTAAAATTATAAGATAGAATTAAATATTTTATATGATAACTAATATAGAAGCTTTTATTTTGTTTTCTTTTTGTACTATCAATAATTTGTTTATTGCTCTTTATTTATATATATATATATATATATATATATATATATATATATATATATATATGTCACATGTGTATCTTTTTCTTTAAAAAAAAACATAAAGAAATTTGATCAATAATTTTAATCCTAAAAACATAGAATTAAGTTTAATGATAATGTATTTTGTAAGTGTGGCATTTCTGCTTAGATCTAGTAACAGCTAGAGTTTTTTTTATATTCTGTATTAGTTAGACTTCTACGATAAGCGGAGCAATGGTAGCTCCTTAAATGTTTAATGTTGTATGTTTTTGTCTGTCCTTTTTGAAAATAATAAAAAATATATTTAAAAAAAATAGTTGGTGCTCATGGTTGCCATCTGGATTTTTATGACTCTGCCTTATAACACCCCTATTTATTTATTTATTTATTTATTTATTTATTTATTTATTTATTTGTTCATTCATTCATTCATTCATTCATTCATTCTTTATGGCATTCTTCATGGCATTGGACCAGATTACCTCCGGAACCTCCTGCTAACGCACGAATCCCAGCGACCAATAAGGTCCCACAGAGTTGGCCTTCTCCGGGTCCCATCGACTAAACAATGTCGTTTGGCGGGCCCCAGGGGAAGAGCCTTCTCTGTGGCGGCCCCGGCCCTCTGGAACCAACTCCCCACGGAGATTAGAATTGCCCCCACCCTCCCTGTCTTTTGTAAACTACTCAAGATTCATTTATACCGCCAGGCATGGAGGAGTTGAGATATTCCTTCCCCCTAGGCCATTACAAGTTATGCATGGTATGTTTGTTTGTATGTTTGGTTTTATTATAAGGGTTTTTAGTTGTTTTATTATTGGATTGTCACATGCTGTTTTTATTGTTGTTGTTAACCGCCCCGAGTCTACGGAGAGGGGCGGCATACAAATCCAATAAATTATTATTATTATTATTATTATTATTATTATTATTATTCATTCATTCATTCATTCATTCATTCATTTGTCAATCAAGTATAGGATAGTAGTTTATATAAACATAACATAGAAAGTAATGATAAAGGAAGACAATAAGACAGCAGGACAGGGATGGAAGACACAAAAGATAGCATATTATATTATTTTTTGCATACCCAAAAGGTAGCAGATTACACTAGTTTCTTAGGGTGCTTTTACTATTTCATTTCATTTTCAGGCATGGAGAGGGGAAGATGGGACAGATGTCAATAATACTGATTTTACATTCAGTTCTCAATTTCCATATTGGGAATGAATCTCAGGTCTCATAGTTTGAATATATGGCCTCAAATGGTGAAATCAATCTAATCCTGTAATATCTTGGCTGTTTAAGAATTCTGGAATGTAGAAATGCTCACACATGCTTTTGTGCTAATTTGGTTGGCCATTAAAAGTATTACATGTGGGAGTTCTTTGCTGTCTTTAGATATTTTGGTTTCAGTGCATGGATGCCAGGAAATATTTTTCTGGCAGATGTATAGCAAAGAATATAAATATTGTGCCACCAACTCAATGCACCTTAGGATTTTTATATCTTAAATAAAGAGATGGTATACAAGGCCAGAACAAGGCCGAAATGGTGCCATCCTAGTCTCCCTTAATTTTAAAATTTCAGCTAAAAACATTTGATACATACATATATACTGTATATCTATATCTATATATCTATATCTATATATCTATATCTATATCTATGTCTATATCTATATATCTATCTATCTATCTATCTATCTATCTATCTATCTATCTATATATATATATATATATATATATATATATTTGTTTTCGTAAATTTTCACGGGTATATGTATGTAGATTGTTCTGAGTTCGGGTTTTGCCCTGTGTAATGTTTTGCATGTCTATGCGACGTTTCGGCGAAATCACATTCACCATCATCAGGCTGGAGTTCCAATCTTTGTGTTTTTGCAAATGAATATTAGCAACTGACATTTCTTCTTAGCATGTAGTGTGGGGGTGGAGATTTGCTTTGAATGTAGCAAATAGATTGGGTGACTATGCTTCCGTGATCTGATTGGTTGGTGTAATCATTCCTTCTATAACCATGATTACACCAACCAATCAGATCACGGAAGCATAGTCACCCAATCTATTTGCTACATTCAAAGCAAATCTCCACCCCCACACTACATGCTAAGAAGAAATGTCAGTTGCTAATATTCATTTGCAAAAACACAAAGATTGGAACTCCAGCCTGATGATGGTGAATGTGATTTCGCCGAAACGTCGCATAGACATGCAAAACATTACACAGGGCAAAACCCGAACTCAGAACAATCTACATATATATATATATATATATATATATTATTGACAAACATACAAACAACATTAAACATTTATACTTATCTATATGCATAAAGAGATGTTATTGAGACTCACATAAACGGAAATGTGAGTCTCAAAAACATGTGTGTGTGTGTGTGCGATCGATTAGGTCCCACAGAGTTGGCCTTCTCCGGGTCCCGTCGACTAAACAATGTCGCTTGGCAGGTCCCAGGGGAAGAGCCTCCTCTGGGGCGGCCCCAACCCTCTGGAACCAGCTCCCCCCTGAGATTAGAACTGTCCCCACCCTCCTTGCCTTTTGTAAACTCCTTAAAACCCACCTCTGGCATCAGGCATGGGGGAACTGAGATAGCCTATATTGTTTATGTATGGTATGTTGTGTGCATGTTTTTTAAATTATGGGTTTTTAGTTTTAATTATTAGATTTGTATTGTACATTGTTTTTCCATTACTGTTGTGAGCCGCCCCGAGTCTACGGAGAGGGTCAGCATACAAATTTAATAAATAAATAAATAAATAAATAAATAAATAAATAGTTATACATTAATATATTATTTTTTATCTTCATAAATATATTAATTTATCTGCAGGAGATATTTTAGAAACAGGATTTTTAATAAATGTTACGCTAGGGACATCCATAAGATCTGGTGTTGTTCTCATTTATTTATCCTTGACCTCTCCCTGCAGATGCCTTTGGTTTGCATATTTGGTTGTCTGAATTCAAAAAAACCTGAGCTTTGAGAAATACCATATTTTTCAGAGTATAAGACTCACCTTTTTCCTCCCTAAAAGAGGCTAATAATTTAGGTGCGTCTTATACTCTGAATGTACCTCTTTTTCCCTCTCCCGCCCTAACTAGCTGCTAACAATCTTCCCCGTTCTTACCTTGCAGCTCTTTCTTTGTTTCTCTTTTCAAAGAATGATTTCCAAGCTAAGTCTTTGCAGGGTTTTTTTTCATTGCTCTAACTTGCTCCGAATAGGTTTCTTTCCAGCCCTAACCAGATGCAAACGATATTCCCAGCTCTTACCGGCTTGCAAGTTCTTTCATTGTTACTCTCTGTGAAGAATGTTTTCCAAACCCTGTCTTTGTAGAGGTGTTTTTTTTCAATCTCCACTTGCTCCGAATATTTCTTTACAGCCCTAACCAGGTGCTAACAATGTTCCTAGCTCTTACCGGCTTGCTAGCTCTTTCATTCTTACTCCCTGCAAGGAATGTTTTCCAAGCCCTAGGTTTTTGCAGAGTTTTTTCCATTGCTCTATTTGCTCCGAATTTTTCTTTCCAGGTGCTGATGAGGTTCCCAGTTCTTACCGGCTTGCAAGCTCTTTCATTGTTTGTTGTGATTCCGTCCGAGGCCCCTCGGGGAACGGCTGATCTTCTGTCGGTTTCCTGCTCAGAGGGGGAGGATGAGGAACAGGAGGTACAGGCAGACGAGGAGGAGGAATCCCAGGCTGAGGAAGAGGGGGAACAGCCAGAGGCCCCCGAGAGGGAGCTCTCCCCAGCAAGCAGCCTGGATTCCTTAGAGGAAAATGCACAAGCAATAATCGATCTGCGACAGAGAAGAGCAACACAAAGAAGGGACCAATTGGCTAGGTACTTTCAGCACTAAAGAGGCAACAGCTGGGTTTGGGTGTGGTGCTCTCTGGAAAGGCTAAAAGGCAGACCCACCCTTCCTGGCTTGTGGAGTTTTATCTTTGGGAGTCCTGGGACCTGGCTGTGATCTTTGGCGTCTTGGAATTCTGGTTTGTGACTTTGACTACTGAAACCTTGGGGGGAAAAGGTGGGGGTCTTATGCTCTACAGTGGTGGGTGTGCCAGCAAGGAGTTTGCTGTATTGTCTGGACATCAGGACTCTGCTGTAAAGTCTCCTAGCCTGCCTGTTGGGAAGAACAGGTTTTTCTCTGTGTTTATTTTTTAAGCTATAAAGTACTTTTGCTTTTACCAGCGTGTCTGGCTGTTTTTTCCAGTTGGTGTTGAGGTCTGGGGGAACCCAGACAGAACATTGTTATTCTCTCCGAATAAAGTTTTTTTAAAGCCTTAACCAGGGGATAAAATAATGTGCTGGCTAAGGATGCTAGCCAGATGAATACTTGGTAAGCAGATTCTTTTCCCTGTTTTCCTCCCCAAAAACTAAGGTACGTCTTATACTCCAGTGTGTCATATATTCTGAAAAATATGATAAAATGCTACATAGAGTTCCCATTGATTTCAATAATCCATGTTCTTTGCACTGGAGTATGAGATTTCTTCACACACAGGATTTTTTTTCCCTTAATCTTTTTTTTACCATGCTACTTTCAGAAATGAATATGCTTTATTGCAAGCTATTATATTTTGATCACAAGCAAAAGTAATTTTCACCTTAGCCATATCAAATATCACACTTCTCCCAATGCTATCAAAGATTTCCCATATTTTTATATGTGCTCAAAGTAATGCACGTTCTCTATGACTTTGAATATAATTACAACTGTTTTGTATATTATTGAAATTTAATATATTATTATTATTTATTAGATTTGTATGCCGCCCCTCTCTGTAGTCTCTTAGATATAAATGTTGTGTGTACATACATACAAAACAGTTGCAAATTGCAAACAGTAAGCAATGACATTAATTTACACTTTATTGATTATGAATAAGCAAAGATAGACAAAGGTACCTCAGACATACTATACTATGGAATTCTCTACTGAGCAAAGGATTGAATTTACTAAAATAAATGACTTATCTCAACTCTATGTGTATGCTTTCAAATGATGTCACTTAAATATATTTGTCTGGTGTATTTTTTTTATTGTGGGTTGATATGGAAACAGGACCCACATTTTCTGGATGAACGTATCCAACATTGATATACTTCATGTATCTACCCACCCACCCAGTGAGTGTACAGAACAGCTGAGTAATCCTGAAACCTACAGAGTTGACAAGATAAATATATGTTGAAGTTTTGAAGAAATTACCAGGATGGAAACCAGGAGATTATTAATTCTAATCCTGCTTTAGGCATCAGAAATGACCGAATGCCCCTGAACCAGGGGTAGTCTACTACCTGGATGGGGGGGATGCAGTGGGGTAGTGAAAATGGAGCTCCACCCCAGAGCACCCAATTTGCACTGAAAGATGTTGAAAGAAAATGCAGGGTATCCTGCATAAACCATGCCCACAGTGTGGTAGTAGGCCACAGGCCACAGGCCACCTTCTCTATGGTGGCCCTGGCCCTCTGGAATCAACTCCCCCTGGAGATTAGGACTGTCCCCACCCTCCCTGTCTTTTGTAAACTCCTGAAAATGCACCTGTGTCACCAGGCATGGGGAAATTGATATACCCCTTGGCTGTTTCGTTTATATATGGTTTGTTTGGGTCACATGATTGTTTTTAATAAGGGTTTTAAAACTGTTTTTAATATTGGATTTGTATTTTGTATTGCTTGTTGTGAGCCGCTCCAAGTCCTCAGAGATGGGCAGCATACAAATCTAATAAATTATTATTATTATTATTATTATTATTATTATTATTATTATCATCATCATCATCATCATCATCATCAACAACAACAACAACAACTTTTTCCCCTTTGTTAATTCGGTTAGGTGTGGCCAGCATGTGACACATCCAGCTCATGACCCACAAGTTTAACACTCCTGCTCCAGGGGCTCCAGTGATATTATAAATTCTCAGACATAGGACCTGCGCAGCCCTTTATGACTATTTGAGGTCTCTGAAACATTATTCATCCAATCCAGTTCCCAGCTATATAGGCCGTTTGCTTAGGGCAATTGAAGATTTCACCTATTTCAGACCAGCCCTTCTTCCTGTTCCTATCAGTTCACCTATTTCAGACCAGTTCCCCTATTTTAGACCAGTCCTTCTTCCTTTCCCATCCAATTCTCAACTTGAAGAACTAGATGAAATTAATCAACAGCTAAAAGTACGATGGTCGGAGGGAAAGCTACACAGAAGAAATTACTTTAGTGTGCAGCCTCACCATCATCTCTGTAATAATATATTGAAATATTGACATTTCTGTACCAGGAGTGTGATCACACAGAGCAGTTATTCAGAAAAAGGCCCGATGGATTAAAAGTCACTTTCACTCATGACCTTCTAGCATTCATCAACTAGCATTAAAAATAACTGACAACATTGCTGTTTTCTTCCCGGAGCAAAGAGGAAATTGTGTGAGAATAAATCATGCTGGCCCCACAATATGTCTTTGATGTGCATCTGGAACAGTGTCATGCTAAACTGCTCTTCCACACAACAGGATATATAAAGATATGTCCCGACATTTCCCCCTGGCTAAAAGTCTGGTGTGAGGAAAAACTGACATCGCAATGTTTGCTAGACATTGCTCAATCATTTTTTCTCCTTTTCTCTCCAAATACTGTTGATCTGATGACTTCTAGACGGCAGCAAAGAGGAGTTGATATGTGAGAAACCCATAGGAGAAATTAATCATAATGCCTTCAGAACTGTGAGTGCTCCAACACTGGAATTTTTAAAGAAGAGATTGGCCAACCATTTGTCTGAAATGGTTATTTCAGAGTTTCCAGCTTAAACAGGGTGTTGGACTAGAAAATATCTAATGTCCCTTTCAATCCTGTTGTTACAATGTCTAGGTAATAAACCTTCAACAAACTTTAAGCAAAGTAACTGTAGTGTTGTGGTTCAGACTGACTCAGATGAAAGACCAGCTGCGTCTCTGCTGACTCCATGCCCGGGGGAGGATGAGAGTGAAGTGGAAAGTGACGAGGAGGAACGGCCTGGGAGCCCTGGGGGGGGGGGCCTCTCTCAAGCCAGTAGCTTGGAGTCTCTAGAGTCATTAGATGACGAAGCACAAGCCATCATTAGTATGCGACAGAGACGTATAGATCAAAGGAGGGATCAATTGAAGAAATATTATCACCGGTGAATGAGGAACACCAGGGGGGGGGTCATCATTAGCAGGGAAGGGTTTATAAGGCAGCAAACTCTTTCAACAGTGTGGAGTGTTATCAGAGTGGAGTTGCTGTATCTGCCTTGTCTCTCAGCGTTTCTGTTCCTGGCTCGTGGCCCAGCAGTCTTGAAGACCCGTTGGAGGTTTGTGCCTGTTAGCAACAGCCTCGTTTATCATCAAGGATCCTGTGTTTTTGTATGGACAATTGCCTTTGTGTATCTGTTTGGAGTTCCAGTGTTTTCCTGACTTGTAAGGACATTTTCTGTTGGATTTTTTTCTCATTACCATTATAAAACTGTGTTTGGATTCAACCGGTGTGTCTGGCTTATCTTTTTGGGTTGGTCATAGCTTCCGGAGTGACCCAGACAGAACATGTAGCAATGTGGGTTAGTTAGTCAATGAATCAGACTTAGTACAAAATAGAACAATATTATTAGATACAAATAGGCAAATAAACAATAGTAAATACACAATATCATACACATATAATCCTAATAGTGGCTTACAAGCCAGGTTATTGCACACAGCAAAATATACACACAGCAAATATAAATCTCTTTAGTATAAACTCCCCCAAAAAGAACATTTTTGGCTCCTTCTTATGACCAAGCAGCAAATGACTCCAGCTTCTGTATTGCAACACCCAACATATTTACATACAGTATACTAGCACCTGTTATTTTGTTCAACATGTTCATTCACTTAATTTCTTCAAATTCACTTATTTGCGTGTCAGTCTTTGACTTATAAACCACTAGCTTGCAGCAAAAGTTAGATTGCATTGCCAGTCATCTGGTGGTCAAGCTGTAGCCACTGAATACATGTTGCAGAACTGGAATCTGATGACTGTTGCACTGATTGCTATGTCAAATCGCGCACTATATGTTTATCTGATAATTCATGGCATTGGGGGGGGGGTGGCATATATTGTGAAGCCATATATGTACCAGGCTACATTCTGTAATAGAATGAAACAAAAAAGTGAAAAAGCAGGATCCCATATGACTAGCACTTACCAACCCTATTTAAAAGGGTTTGATTGGTTTCAGAGATTTGTGTCTTATAGCCAATAAAAGTATTGTTGCAAGCTCAGGAACCAACAGAACTGCCAGCAAAAGCTGTTATGCATCCTTTCACATCATAGAAACATAGAAGACTGACGGCAGAAAAAGACCTCATGGTCCATCTAGTCTGCCCTTATACTATTTCCTGTATTTCATCTTACAATGGATATATGTTTATCCCAGGCATGTTTAAATTCAGTTACTGTGGATTTACCAACCACGTCTGCTGGAGGTTTGTTCCAAGGATCTACTACTCTTTCAGTGAAATAATATTTTCTCACGTTGCTTTTGATCTTTCCCCCAACTAACTTCAGATTGTGTACCCTTCTTGTGTACATCCTTGTGTACCCTTCCTGATAGTCTCCCAAATCTCAGTATCCACCCCTTCTTCCCTTGCCATGTCACCTTATACCTGCCTGTCGACCTGTGACTTGCAATTTCCTGCCATTTTTTTCTCTCAACTTTGGTTTTGGGTAGCCAGGAGAAAGTTGCCTGGTCCAGGTAGGGCTGCAACTGGTGAACCAGACGAACCTGGGCAAATGCCCCCCTCGCCCCAGCCGAAAGATGGTTCTCGAATATTAGCTGTGGATCGAGGAGGATGCCCAAGTTGTGGACCCTCTCCGAGGGGGTCAGTGATTCCCCCCCCCCACAGGAGGGAGGCAAAACCCACAGCCACTCCGTCTTGTCAGCGTTGAGTTTGAGCCTGTTCAACATGTTGTTGATGTGCTGTTTTTATTTATTTTATTTATTGGATTTGTATGCCGCAGACTCGGGGTGGCTAACAACAGCAGTAAAACAGTATATGACAATAATCCAATACTAAAAACAGTTAAAAACCCATTATATAAAAAACAATCATACATACAGACATACCATGCATAAAATTGTAAAGGCCTAGGGGGAAAGTGTATCTCAATTCCCCCATGCCTGGTGGCAGAGGTGGGTTTTAAGAAGCTTACGAAAGGCAAGGAGGGTGGGGGCAATCCTAATCTCTGGGGGGAGTTGGTTCCAGAGGGCCGGGGCCGCCACAGAGAAGGCTCTTCCCTTGGGTCCCGCCAAGCGACATTGCTTTGTTTGTCTTCTTCCACATTATAGCATCAGATGTGCCTGTTCACCATCATTTCTGAAGGTAAGGATTTCCTGGGTCTCTATCAGTCAAAGAAATACATAGCATAAATAATGCGATCAGCGCACTGTCATGTATAGCATCTTTTATCAAAACAAGTAGAGTAACGCAAAAAGCAATATGAGAGCAAACGAAGGAGCCAGCTTAGAAGCCCTCCTGTGGCAGTAAAAACCCTGAACAAATAGTCAAAAAATTACATCCTTTTTGAGGGATAAGCTCATGAAAATAATGAAGAGTATTGAGTTCTGGGGAGGTGGGGAGAGGGTTGATCTAAGTGAGATCTTCCTTCTGTTATTTTCCTGCTGTTCTCTCGTGCTGAGACCAGCTATCACTTTAATTGCTGAGCAACTCAAAACCTGCAGAGCCAGTGGGTGGTCTCTGAGCCACTTCATAGATGAGTGGAAAGTGAAAAGGCAGCCTTGGGTGGAAGCATTACAAGGAACAAAGCACTGAATATAGATTTGGGCTGCAGTGATCAACGGAAGCATGAGTGGATTTTAAAATATATATATATATTTAACTGGTAGAAATATAATTTGAACATCATATAGGTAACAATGCCAATTTTCTTCCTGAGAATGTCAGGCTTTTGATAGAGCAGCCTCAAAATAGAAATAGTAATAAGTGCTTTAAGTGCATCTAATTCACACCACTCACCAACTTGATAGCTAACTTGATAGCAGCGAGACAGCGATAAGGCATTTGGGGGCCTGTGATTTAAATCAAACCCTTCTTTCTTAACAAGGGCAATAGTTTAATCTGCTTCTGTTTGCTAAGGCCTTCTTCAATCAAGGCAGAATTATTGGCTCCAAAAAGGAACATTGCAGTCGTGTAATTGATATCTGGCTGAGTGGTGAAAAAGGTTTTGTACCAGAAGGTTTATACCATTACCTCTGAAAACCCAAGCCTGACTGCGGGACTGACAACTACAGAGTTAAAGAGTAGATGCTGAGAAAAAAAGAAAGAAGCTTTAGTGATTCATTTCTGCATGATTATAGAATGTCAATACAATTCTCTCATCTAAGCAGCTCTCCGCCTTTTTATTGAATGAAGAGGAGGGTTGCTGCAAGCTTTTTCTTTAATGGAATATTAAGTCTGTGGAGAAGGGCGGCATACAAATCTAATAAATAAATAAATAAATAATGATGAGATATTGGCAGGACGAATTAGAAATTGATGAATGGGATATGGAAGGTATAATTGAAAATATTAAAAGAATTAAAAACACAAGAATAAGAGAGATGAATAAGAGAGAAAAATATTACATAAATGGTATTATACACCAGTACAATTAGCACGTTTTCAAACAACGAAGAAAGGAAATTGTTGGCATGGGTGTAAGGAAAAAGGAGTATTTATGCATATGTTTTGGGAATGTAATAAAGTTCAAAAAATTTGGAAACAAATACAAATGGAAGTGAATAAAATTACGAATGGTAATTGGAAAATAACTAAGGAAGCAGCATTATTGATAAAAAATAGTGAGCTAAAAGAATATGAAGAAATCAAAATTGCAGCGATAGAAAGTGCCCAGGCAACTATAGTGCTTGGGTGGAAAGATGACAATAAATGGACGATTAAAAATTGGTGCAAATACATGGCGGATCACATTCACTATGAAATTATTGAAATTAGACTACATAATTATAATGAAGAGAAATTAGCAGCAACAATGAGGCGGTGGGAGAAGGTTAAAAATTATATATTAACAACATCAGTAAGCGATGCAAATGTAAGAAATAAAATTCAATCACTCTATAAAGAATGAACAATGTAACCCAGAGACAAAGCAAATGAAGGATACAAAATTGAATCTTCCCTGGTAAAGGGATTTTTTTTCTGTTTGGTGATGGTACAGTTTATGCTTTTTGTTTTGTTTTTTGTAAAAAAATTTAAAAAATCAGTAAAATTATATTATTAAATAAATAAATAAAACCATAACAATCACCCAAAAATATCATTTTTTTTCTTTTTTTTAAATTGAACAGTGCCATTCCTAAATAGATATGTATAAAACAATTGAAATTTTTAAACATTTTGAACTCAAATATTCAGTTTTATGTTAAAAAGAGTTGTTTCAGGCTTGAGATTCATTGTTCATACACTTGCAGAAATGTTCTCTGTTGAATAACCTGTTTAAAGCTCAAACCTCCAGTTTCATATTCAACACTCAGCTGTTTTGGACACATTAAAAATATGAAATACAGAAAACGCAACCCAAATTCAAAATAATTATTTTGAAGTTGCAATGGAGCATTTTGGGATGAAATGTTTTGCATTTAAATTAGTTTGGACATTCTTGTTTTTAAAATATTTTCCATATGGGACAACAAAACATTGTGTAGTTGCATTCATTAATTAGTTTGGATAATAATAAATAAACTTCAATCAGTATGTTTAATTGTCTATTGCTGATGTCAATGTTTCCTTACAAAGAGGGTTGAAAAGAAAATCAACCAGCAAAGGGTTTTTTCCTTTAAAAAAACCACCACCAATTCTCTTCCCTAGACACTGTACTTCAAGTAAATTTCTAGATACAATAGCCATTGAGGATAGAAGCAAAATGGTGAGAATAAGAATTGATAAGACTGAAATGAAGAAACAAAGCAAGAAAATCCTTTGAAGTGGAGAAGAGCTCAGCATCACAGTTTGCCTGCTTCTTTCCTCAAGAAGGGGAGATAATGAATGGTGGAGACTGAAGAGAAACATAATGAGGTTGCTTTTTTTTAAGTGATGTATAAAGCTGAATTGTAAATGCATTGGGATGTGTCAAATCTTTACATGATCTTGCTTTGAATTGCAAAGGCAATGATGCCGGTTTAATAAAGAAGCTCACAATGTCTACTCCATCTTTTAAAACATATGCTTTAAGAAATTATGTCTTGATTATGTTTATAAAACATTCCACTTGATTCAACAGACTCTAGATAGCTAAGTCAGATCGAACAATAAAACAGCCAATAATAAAATGTAAAAGATGAAAGATTATATCCAATGTACTGCAGCACACTTTTAAAACATTTTCTCATCACATGCCCTTCTTAAGAAAATTACTTTCATTGTACTTCTAAAGAAATGCAGGGTTGGGGGTCAGTCTGACTTTGAGTATAATTTGTTTCACAGCCAAGGCTTCTCTGAGTTTTAGTTAATTTTCTGGTGGAAATGTATTCAGAGCAGCCTTTCCCAACTGGAGTAGGTATAACCTACCTGAAGAAGATACTGCTCAAGCCATGTAATATTTTATGAGTAATAGTTAAAAACACTGAATTGAGTCTGGATGCCAATACTAAACTGGCTGACCCTAATTTGATAACAAATTAGAGGAGCCGAAAGACATATTTTACATCAAACACTGTTCCTGGATCTTCTGCAAAGGCTTGTAAGAAACTATTTCTGTGAATGAGGATGGAAAGAAAGAAGAACATCAGGGTAATGATGATTTAATAGCTGACCAGCTGCTATAATGTTATAATGCTGTAATACTGAAATGATGATGCAATGAAAATGAGTTAGCAGGGTTATTTAACTGTTATCACTTTAAGAGGCTGTATATATATAAGAGAGGTCCTGTGAGGGCATCTCTCTCTCTCTCTCTCTCTCTCTCTCTCTCTCTCTCTCTCTCTCTCTCTCTCTCTCCCCGTCTCCCTCTCTCTCCCTCTCCCTCTCCCTCTCCCTCCCTCCCCCTCCCTCCCCTCTCCCTCTCCTCTCCCTCTCCCTCTCCCTCTCTCGCTGTGTGTGTGTGTGTGTGTGCTTCCATGCTATAGTTGATGATTGATTGCCTGACTTTACCTAGTACCTGTATGTACATATTCCTTGTAGATAAACCACTATTTGAAAAACAAACAAACTAGTCATACTGTGTGCAGTTTGACAAAAAAACAATTTAAAAATGTAGAACACACCCATAAAATTATAGTTATTACTTGTAAGCCCACAAAACTCAGAGTCCTTTTGGAGTGAGCAGCAAATAGATGGATGATAGGTAGGTATGTAGGTAGATGGATGGGTGGGTGGGTGGGTAGGTAGGTAGGTAGGTAGGTAGGTAGATAGGCAGGCAGGCAGGCAGGCAGGCAGGCAGGCAGGCAGGCAGACAAAGAGATATAGAGAGAGCTAAAACGTGTTGAAGGCAATGTGTGTACTTGAGTTCCTAGTAACTAGAAATACTGAGAACAAGACTGAAAATTAGTGCCTTCTGCCACACGAATCCCAGCGACCGATTAGGTCCCACAGAGTGGGCCTTCTCCGGGTCCTGTCAACTAAACAATGTCGGTTGGCGGGCCCCAGGGGAAGAGCCTTCTCTGTGGCGGCCCCGACTCTCTGGAACCAGTTCCCCCCAGAGATTAGGACTGCCCCTACTCTCCTTGCCTTTCGTAAGCTCCTTAAAACCCACCTTTGTCGTCAGGCATGGGGGAACTGAGACATCTCCCCCGGACATATACAATTTATACATGGTATGTTTGTAGGTATGTTTGTTTAGTAAATGGGTTTTTTAAAATATTTTAAATTATAATTTAGATTTGTTATGAATTGTTTTGCTTTCCTGTGAGCCGCCCCGAGTCTGCGGAGAGGGGCGGCATACAAATCTAAATAATAAATAAATAAGCAACAAAATTTCTACATTTCATAGAAGGACAGGAAACAAACTGACTTTGTACTATGGCTTCCTTTATGCTAAAAAGAGGGATCTGATTTGTCCAGCATCAGCCCAACTTGCTATGTGTGGCCTAGGAATCCATCAAGACACCCCTTTCCTTTTAGGACCTTGATTCAGTACTCTGGAAAAAAGTTGAAAAGACAGTTTCTTCCAATGGAGAAATGGCACCACACTTTATCAAAAGGAAATATAGCTTTATAACAATTTTAACTACATTGCAGTTGAGATGGAAATTAATCAACTCAGTTCTCTTACAAACCAATTTATAGTTTAACAAAACTAGGCTCCAGAATGATTTCCAACTAGCATAAAATTCTTATGTGAAAGTACTTTATTATCCAGAGAGAGAGAAAGAAAAGTTTCCAGATTTTAAATGATTTTAGAAATAGGAAAAAATATCATAAAACTTATGTTAAAACTATATATTTTAAAATATATCTTAAAACGTCATATGTATATAAGTTTTGCTAAGTACATCAAAATGCCATATGTTCAACTCAAAATCAAGCTACTGACACATAAAATTAAGGGATGTTAAATGAATCTTCCACAAGATTCCATGATAATTATAAATTCACATGAGTAAATTCAAGCCTGCTTGTCTTTAAGCAAATTAGCAGCTACATGTATCTTCAAAGATAGTTCTTATACTGCCAGACTAAGGATTTGTTGAATCCTATCAAGGCTCTCCCTATTATTTCTGGGAAATTTGGGGGAAGACATGAAAACAGCCCGAATGAACTCAATCTTTATAGTCTGGGGGACAGAAAGGAAAAGGGGACATGATCAAAACATTTAAATATGTTAAATGGTTAAGTAAGGTTCAGGAGGGAATTGTTTTTAATAAGAAAGTGAACACAAGAACAAGGGGCCACAATCTGAGGTTAGTTGGGGGAAAGATTAGAAGCAACGTGAGAAAATATTATTTTACTGAAAGACTAGTAGATGCTTGGAACAAACCTCCAGTAGACGTGGTTGGTAAATCCACAGTAACATGCCTGGGATAAACATATCCTTCCTAAGATAAAATACAGGAAAACGTATAAGGGCAGACAACTGTAGATGGACCATGAGGTCTTGTTCTGCCATCAATCTTCTATGTTTCTATGCTTCTATTCACCTTTGTCATTCAGAATCATGTAATCTCTTAGTCTAACAATTCTTTGTTTCATGTTACATACTGATTTGCTTAGATGCTTCTGATTGGCTAATCTAGCGACAAGAGAAATAAACTGCTGTCAGTGCTCATCTTGGCTTCAGGGATACCTTTAAAAGTGCAGCCTAGCTGGCAGTTCGAATGGCAACAGCTAGGGAAATCATTCCTGTGTCTCATTCTTACTTTCACACCAAAGGCGTGAAAGAAAGAACAAAGGCACCTCGTTGCTTCCACAGCCATATTTTTTTTGAAGCAAGGTTAGTCCTGCTGCAGCCAACCTGGGCATGGTTAGTCATACCTCTCCCATTCCAGCAATCTTTCACCCAAAGATGGCAGAATGGCACACCTATATGAGCCAATCCATATGTTCCTGGAAGCAATAATTTCCAGGATCCACCCAAAGCTAGTCCATCCAAAATTAGTGCAACTAGTTACTGACAACATCAGACTCAACAACTGCCTAGATCTCATCTTCTGCAACAATTTACACTCAATTTATGGACTCCAAGTAAGAGAACCCTTTTCTAATAGTGACCACAGCACCATAAACTTTTGCCTCAACGTATGTCCTCTCATAAACAACCCCAAAAGCAGAACAATCAATTTCAACTTTAACAATAACAACACAAGAGCACGCAATAGATACAAACTAAATGTAAATCGCTCCAAACTAGACTGCAGAAAATACAATTGCAGCAATAGAGTTGTCAACACCTGGAATTTACTACCAGACTCTGTTGTTTCCTCCCCCAATCCCAAAATCTTCAACCTTACATTATCTACAACAGACCTCTCCCCTTTTCTAAGAGGTCTGTAAGGGGTCTGCATAAGTGCACCTTTGTGCCCACCATTCCTGTCCTAATGTCTTTTTATCTTTTATATCCCTACTTTATACTTATATTATGTTAAACATACTACAATACAATACTATATTTGTATGACAAATAAATAATAATAATAACAACAACAACAACCACAACAACAGAAAGAGGGAATTCTTTCTAACGTATTGCAGGCCAAAGATCTACAAGATGGCACAGACTCTTGTATCACCCATCGACATTGAGTCCATCTCATGGGCAATCCTCCATACCATGCTTAAAGCAAATTATGCTCCCACAGCATCTCTGATGGTAAGCTACAAGGAATTTTATCATTGCCACCAACTCAAAGGCAAAACAACAAATGACTTTGCAGCTAAATTCTGGAAAATTACAACAAACTGCAAGTTCATAAACCCTGGGCAACATCAAAAAGACCAGTCAACATCGAAAAGACCAGTCGCAAGATGTCACAGGTCATATGGCAAAAGACAAGGGCTGTCGAAAGTCATGAACTGGGTGCTAAGGGGATGGCCACAGGAAGAAGAGGGGAAAGGATGTTTAAAAATAGACAAATCAAATGGTCAGTGCTAACGGAGTGCTTACTATGGGGGGGGGACCAAGTTGTTGTACTACAAAACCTATGGGAAAGGGTGATTGAGACTCTGCACATTTATTTAGTTGTTTGTTTGTTTGTTTATGTTGTCCAATACACAATAATACACAATGAAGGTAATAGAGGACACCTTCGAGGAAGTAGAGTTAGATAAATAATAGAAGAGAGAATATAGGATAAAATAAATCAATGAGAGAATAGAAGAAAGATATAGGGATAGAAGAGAAGATATATGGGATATAGGAGGGACAATAGGACAGGGGTCAGAAGGCACTCTAGTGCACTTATGCATGCCCCTTACTGACCTCTTAGGAATCTGGAGAGGTCAACCGTGGACAGGGTAAAATATTGTGGGTTAGGGGATGATACTACGGAGTCCTGTAATGAGTTTCATGCTTCAACAACTCTATTACTAAAGTCGTATTTTTTACACATAGCGCACTCTGGAAGATTGTGCATGAAAGCATTGGCAAGGAGTTACCTGTGGTGGCCTAGATTGGATCACATTACCAATGAGTAAGTGGTGATGTGCCTGCCATGCCAAGAAATGCAGCCAGCTCCATCACAAACCACCACCACCCATTAGAGTGGGAAATACCCAAAGTCCCATGATCAAGAATCCACATAGGCAGGGCAAGGCAGACATTTTTAATTCTGGTAGATGCCTACTCTAAATGGTTGGAAGTTGTGACTGCACATATGTTGACCACAGAAGCAACTATATGAGCCTTGAACAGGATTTGTGCGGCTCACAGTTGACATGGAGAAGAACTTGGATTCCTTCCTGGCTGACCTGGGAATACAGCATATCATCTCACCATTCAGTCTGGCTAGCAACGGCCAGGCAGAAAGAATGGTGAGAATGACAAAAGAGACCTTAACCTGAATGGGCTCGGGGAACTGGCAAGAATGAATAGATCAGTTCCCACTTGCACAACACATCATGCCATGTGTGGCCCCCAACCAGAACCTTCCCAAAATGCTGATGGGATGGAAGCTAACATTCCAATTAGACAGACTAAACCCCAATTACCACCCAGAGGCATCCCTACATTCAAGCAGAGCTAGTCTTCTTGCAAAACTACACCAGGGAGCCCAAATGGGCGAAGGCCATAGTCAGAGCTGTCACAGGACTGAAGTCATATAATGTGAAGCTTGATGACAGCTGTGTATGGTGAAGATCAACTCAGAAGTCAGTTGGGAAACTCCTGGCTTCACCAACCAGAGGCAGCTCATGCACAAACAAGCAAACCACAAGAGCTGGAACAACCTGGGTCTGCACCCTGAAAACCTTACAGAGCAAGCATCTGAGAAGACTCAACAGGGATCCAGGTCCTGCCTACAAGAAACCAAGAGACCCTGTTCTCAATCCCTGTGGAGAAGCGTGAACGCCTATCTAGAGATTCAGAGTCCAGCGAAGTCAACTGAGACCGGAAGATGAGGATGCCAGACCAGCGATCGACATGCTTAGCAGCTGGTTCCAATTACTTCCACAAGTGGGGTTGAGAACAACTACAGACATGTCCACTCCAGAGGAGGAACTGAATCATGCACAACCCAGTAGGACTTTATGGCGCCCTGCTTATTTATGTGATTACGTGAGTTATGTTGATCACCAATTGGACTATCCACAAACTAAGAGGCAAGGGGTGTTATATACTGTTGTACAGAGCACCAATTTGCATAGCCGCTGCTGATTGGATAACCAAGGAGAAATAAACTGCTGTCAGTGGCCGACTTGGATTCTGGGATGCCTTTAAAAACAGCATCCCTGCAGCCCAGCCGGCAGTTCGTATTTCAACAGCCAGGATAATAAATGGCACTGTACCGTTCCATTGTCTCATTCATTCTTTCGCCCACAAATTTAACATTTTAAAAAGTAGGTTGTCTTCCACTCTGCAAAATTTACCACCACTTTCTCCTGTCTGTTGCATTTTGTAGGATCAGCTTTCAACGATTCAGAGTCTAGTTCTAAGGAAAAGGGTGGAGAGGCAGATTATGCAACTTTAGATTGAATAATACAAAAGAAATAAAAATGGATGACAAGATTAGAGTGCCAAGAAATAATTCTAGTGAACTGTATCATGTAGGAAGATGAAAAAAATATTTGTGTAGAATAATTAACCAGCATAAAAATAATAAAGGACTGTTAATACATTTTAATTTTAGATTTCCTTCTTGGGTAAATTAATTTTCCCCAAATCAAAACATCCATTAATGATTGTACAGTATTGCTGTGGCAACTCCAAAAAAGTGCTTATATGAAAATAATTAGGGAGCATTATATGTCCACAAAGGGCACTGTCCACCCAAACTTATGCACATTTAAATCCCATTTATTTTAATGAGAAAGTTAAAGTACAAGCTTAGCACATTGCAATTGAAATTAATGGAATTTAAAAGTGCTTAACTTAGCTGGATTGTGCCCTAGTTGTCTTTTAAAATGGTAGAGAAATTCTAATTAAGTAGAGTTCAGCCATTAGAAATAGTTCATTGGGCCACAGTTTTAGAACTTCAGAATTAACGTAGAGAAACTGCTTAAACTCTTATTGATTTTTCCAACTGAAACAGATGTTTGACTTTTTTGCATCACTGAAAATAGTACGCCGCTATCTTTATGAATCTACCAAATATTTTTCATGTCTTTACTTATTATTTGGTGGATACAACAATATAATTATGCAATATTCTAAATAAATATTTTTACATCTGAAATTCTGATAGTGTATCATAGAACTCTTCACAAATGAATGCTACATTGGTGTCCAGTCACAAAAAATGCCTTCTATTTGCCTTCTAGTAAATTGAAAAGATTGTTCCTTGCCACCCTTTCTAAGAGTTATTTTTTTCCCTAGGAATAATGACCAGATTTCCAAATGAAGCATTGCAACCATTAATTATGTTGCTTTTTAAAATTTCAACAGCAGTCCTAAGGATTCCTGGGGAAAAATATGCTAGAAACTAGTGCCTGTTTGTACATAGTTTCTTGTTAATTAATGATATTAAAAGAATTATGGGAAATATTTGAATTATACTTGCTTTATACTACAGTAATGGAGTATGGGAGGAAATGTGTTAGAAGAGGGAAGACCTTCTTACACTAAATGTGTGTGCGTTTATTTGTATGCATGCATGCATACACACACACATACTGTCAGATGTGTTTCCGTTCAAAATCAGGGGGGGAAAAAACCCCAAATTTTTGATGATACAAAAGAGTACTTTTTAGACAAGAACTAAAAGTGACAAAATGAATGCAAGATCTGAGGCAAAAGGTGCATAAATTGGATATAAAAATGATCCCAAATCCCTGCCCACATGAGGGGGGAAATCCTCCAATCCCAGCACCACAAGATGTCATGTGAGCACACGTCCAGGCTGGAGTCTCCACATCTGGTCAGTCGAAGACATTTGTCTTGAGCATGTCCTTGCAGCCTGGCCAAACGTGAAGAGAACACAGCTTCTTTCCCTCTCAAATACCTGACGTTGTCTCCATCCCACCCACATCCCCATTTCTATAGCAGCCAACGAAGCAGGCTGACATTTGGCCTTCCTGCAATAGGGACATTAGTCCTATGGAAACACAGAACATAACAGGAGAAAAGCAAAAATATATAAATAAAACAAGGAAAGTACATTCATGATTTATCAGGGTATTTGGAATGGAACAAATGAATTAATCTAGGGGCCCTGATATTTCGCTCATTCACCCATTCAGAATGTGAGGAAGGGAAATACTTCCAGGCTACCAAATAATGTACTTTACCCCTTTGTTTTCCAGAGTCAAAGATTTCAAAATGCTGTTCACCCTCATAAAAGCATAGCGGGTCTGGATTGGCCAAATAAAGGATGTTTGTTTGGGCTTCAAAAGGCTGACATGGAAAACAGGGTGAATTTTTTAAATGGTTTCCGGAAGTTCTAATTTTACTGCCACTCGGTTTATAATTTTCACCATGGGAAAATTATATACTTAGGCCCAAGTTTCTTTGACTTCTGTGTAGTCTGTAACAGTGGCACGTTACTCTTACTGGAAAACCAGTGTGCTGTGCTCACATCCTGGTGATGTGGGGGTGTGTGGGCATGCCCACCCACGTGCCCCCTCACATGATTTTGTTTCCATGCATGTGCAGGAAGCAAAAAAGAGCTGAAATCTCACAAGAGGGTGCTTGTGCACATGTAATTTTGTAAAATTTTTGCTTCAGCACATTTGCGGAAGCAAAAAAATCACCAAAATCTTCCGCGTATGAACATCCCCTCACTACTTTTTGCTTTTGTGCATGCAAAAATTCAAAGAAAAATATGGCACCATGCAATGGACCAGCGAAGACATGTGTAGAGTTCCAAGGACAGTACTTTGAATAATTTTAAGTGTTTGTGCAAAAAATAATTGCATTACTTTTGGAATGCACCCTGTAGTCCATCAGGTCCAGTAGATAGATATAGTTTTAGGTTGTGTAGTATATTTCTAACATTTTCTTCTGTAAAATCGATCCCCAAATAATAATCCTAAATAGAAACATAGAAGACTGACAGCAGAAAAAGACCTCATGATCCATCTAGTCTGCCCTTATACTATTTTTTGTATTTTATCTTAGGATGGATATATGTTTATCCCAGGCATGTTTAAATTCAGTTACTGTGGATTTACCAACCACGTCTGCTGGAAGTTTGTTCCAAGGATCTACTACTCTTTCAGTAAAATAATATTTTCTCATGTTGCTTTTTATCTTTTCCCCAAATAATAATAAAATAACCCCAAATCTCTCCTCACATAACCCTGCCAGGCAAATCCTCCAATCCCATTACCCCAAAATGTCATATGGGCACGTCCAGGTGGACCCTCCTCATCTGGTCAATGGAAGCCATTGATCTTAAGTAGGCTGTTAACATGTCCATGCAGCCTGGATGTACGGAATAATAATGTTCCTCCCTAAACTCCTAAACAGGCACAAAAGAGACATCTTCAGCAGAGTTTTCCCCTCCCCTCCCAAATACTTAATCTTCTCTCCTCCCCTGACCATTTCTATTGTAGCCAGAAGAAGCAGGCAGCATGCACACACATACACACAATTAAAAGTGCATTACATAAGTAATCACTCAGGCCACCAAGTCTTAACATGCCTAGAATTCTTAAGTTTGATAACAAATCTAGACAAGCAGTATTATATTTCATTTCAAACCCAAATTAATGTACTTTCAAGGACACTGATAATGTCTTTCAAAACTTATACTGGCTTAAAGTGTGGCCTCTGAATGAAAGAACCTTGTTCCATTTGAAGGATGGACTTGGAATCAAGAAAGTCTCAATGGAAAAAAAAGGCAGAGGGCAGTTTATAGCCATGCTTCTCTCATGCATTTTTTCAATATAATTCTGGAAGAACGGCAAATCTCGAAACAGATTTCCATGGGTTACAGCAGGTTTAGAAGAAATGAAAAGCTGTAATCCAAGACCATTTCAGAAGCAGAACATTCTCATAGAGTATGGGATCCAATATAATGCAGCATGGAATCTAATATTGAATTCAGTTGTTGAGAAGTAGCTGAACAATTGCACAACAGAGAGAAAGAGGGAGAGAACGCTAACAATACCAACCATGCCTTGTAAAATGCATTACTCATAAAAGAAAAGAGCCCAAGGAAGCTGATACATATTGCTTGGAAAATGTAAAATTTAGAATGACACTTTGGGGAGAAAACAGCAAGAGTTATAGAGAGAATGCGTATGGCTCTTTTGATGTGAAAATCTTATGCATCATTTTTATAGCAAGCAGGAAACTTTCTATTGGTAAGTGCAATTCAACAATAGTACAAATTACCTTCTGAATTTGGAGGCTCCTGTTCAATACATATATTCAAGAAGCTGAAGGTTTATAATAATTTTGAAAATCTTATAAATGAGATTCCTGCAACGGGTTTGGTCCTGATAGCTTAAATGCTGCAATTCTCTGCCTAGCTGTAAAGGGTCTTTTAAAAGTTGAATATGAATGTTACCATTCAGTAATTGGTTGTCATTAAATAAAAATCTGCTATAACGGCAAGCAACCACACTTGTTTAACTTTCCCAAATGGTTTAGGTTCTGAATTCCAGCTGCCCTATACATCTCATTAAACACTATCACTTCCCCTTTGTCTAGGGCAGTGTTTTTCAACCAGTGTGCCGTGGCACACTAATGTGCCGCGACACATGGTCAAGTGTGCTGCGAAGCTCAGAGAGAGAAAGAAAACAAGAGAGAAAGAAAGAAAGAGAGAGAGAGAAAGAGAGAAAGAAAGAGCGAGAGAGAGAGAAAGCAAGCAAGAGAAAGAAAACAAGAGAGAAAGAGAACAAGAGAGAAAGAAAGCAAGAAAGAGAGCGCAAGAGAAAAAAGAAGAAAGAAAGAAGGAGAAAGAGAGAGAGAGAAAGAGAGGGAGGGAAGGTGGGAGAGAAAGACATAGAGGGAGAGAGAAAGAGAGCAAAAAAGAGGAAAGAAGGAAGAGAGAAAGAGGGATGGAGAGAGAGAGAGAAAAAAAAGCGGGAGAGAAAGAGGGAGGGAGAGAGAAATAAAGCGAAAGGGAGGAAGAGAGAGAGAGAGAATTTTTTTGTCCAAACTTTTTTTAGCCACCCCACCGCCCCCCCCCCCAATGTGCCCCATGGTTTTGTAAATGTAAAAAATGTGCCGCGGCTCAAAAAAGGTTGAAAATCACTGGTCTAGGGGAAATAAAGTAAGCTGTTCATCATCACAACTACACACTAATTTTTTTATCTCTCTAGGTCACCTTTTTTACAAGGTAAAAAAGCCTCATTTTTTAAATCTGTCAGGGAGCTACACTTCTAGTTACATTATGGGTACGCCTCGTGGCAAACCTGGTAAATTAAAATGTTTTCTTTTTTTTAACTTTTAAAATATCAAGGTGATGCCCGTCAGAAGAATTTTTCGCACAGGTTGCAACCTGTTTAACATCTGTTTAAAGGAGCCTCATTAGTTTCTTGAGGTCCAGAGTCAAATACACTTTCTTGAAAGTAGCTTTCAAAGCACTCCACTTGGTAATTTAAATCAGAGGTCCCCAACCTTTTTTGCACCAGGGACCGGCTTTAAGCTAGACCAGTTTTCCATGGCCCGGTGGGGGGGGGGAGCTAGCTGTCAGCGGCGCCGTAAAAGGGGCGATCAAGAGAGGAATGGGTGAATGAATGGACGGAGGGTGGGAAGGAAGGAAGGAAAGAGGGAAGGGACAGGAACAGAAGAAGGGTGCAAAGGAAGCAAGGAAAGGTGTGAAAGGGGAGAGTAAGAGAGGAAGGAGTGAAAGAAGGGAATGAGGGAGGAAAGAAGGGAGGAAGGAAAAGGAAAGCAAGAAATGGAGGGAGGGAAGGAAGGAAAGAAAGAAAGAAAGAAGGGGGGAAGGGACAGGAACAGAGGAAGGAAGCAAGGAAACTTATGAAAGGGGAGAGTAAGGGAAGAAGGTAGGAAGGAGAAAGAAAAGAAGAAATAGAGGAAGGGAAGGTAAAAGAGAGAAAGAAAAAGAGCAAGAAAGAAAGCAAGAAAGAGAAAGAAAGAAAGAAAGAAAGAAAGGCAACTTCAAAGAAAGGCTCACTGAGCATCTCTCACTCTCTCTCTCTTTCTATCCCTCTTTCTTTCTTTCTCTTCCTTTCTCTCTCTCCTCTTCCTTTATCTCCTCTCTCTCCCTCTCTCTTTCTCTCCCCCCTCTCTCCCCTTTCCCTCTCTCTTTCTCTCTCTCCCTCTGTTGCTATCTCTCCCCCCTTTCCCTCTCTCTTTCTCTCTCTCCCTCTCTTGCTATCTCTCCCCCCTCTCCCTCTCTCTTTCTCCCTCTCCCTCTCTTTCTCTCTCTCTCCCCCTCTTTCTCTCTCTTCTTCTCACTTTCTCTCTCTTGTTTTCTTTCTGTCTCTTTTGCTTTCTCTCTCTCTCACTCTTTCTTGTTTTCTTTCTCACGCTCTTTCTCTCTCTTGTTCTCTCTCTTGCTATCTCTTTCTCCCCCCCTTTCTCTCACTCTCTCTTTCTCACTTTCTCTCTATCTTGCTGTCTGTTGCTCTCACTCACTCTCGTTCTCCGTTCTTCTCAGCGGTGACGCGCGCACGCCCTGCCCGCCTCACCTTTGCGAGAGCACTTTCGCCCCGGGCTCTCAGCAAGGGGGTTTGCAGGAGAGGTGGGGCCGGCGAAGGTGATATTCAATGTCGGGGGCGCACAGGCAGTTGCACGCGCTCCCTATCTCCCTGCTAGCCCACTCGGAATATTCAAAATAAGAAAAGCCTTCGCCGGCAAAGGTTTTTCTTATTTTGAATACTCCGAGTGGGCTAGCAGGGAGATAGGGAGCGCGTGCAACCGCCCGTGCGCCCCCGACATTGAAGACCTCCGCTGAGAAAAGCCTTTGCCGGCATTTCCTCTCGGCGTCAAGGAGGCGCAGCGGCGGGCGGAGAGAGGGAAGGGGGGGCAGCGGCATCCCTCCTGGCCTTGGCGGGCCGCCCGACCCTCCCCACCTCCTGCAAACGCGGCGGGCGGCGGGGGGAGAGCGAGGAGCCGGTTCCGGCGGGCGCGGGGCTTGGCTGGCTGGCGGGGGGAGCGCCGCTGGTGGTGCGGAAAGGCCGAGGGGGCCCTGGCGCCGCGGACCGGCTGAAAACCCCCAACGGCCCGGTGCCGGTCCGCGGACCGGCGGTTGGGGACCTCTGATTTAAATGACTGACCATTCAATTTATGAGCATCTGAAGAAATAAAATTCATCCTGAACTTAATAATAGCACATTTTATGTGACAACGATGACAATTACAATCTATAGTCACTGTGGTCGCCCTTTGGTCAAGGGAAAGATGACAGCATTAATTATACATGACCACAATTTGTCAGACTTAACTTGGCAGACGATGGAGTTAAAAATGTCTCTGACTTCTACATTTCCTATTTTCTAATCTACTGAAACCAGGATACTTAGAATTGAGAAAAATTAGCCTCTTTCTGCATCTCCTCCCTTAAAGTCTCTCTCCATTCACAGCACTAAAATTCAGACCCAGCATAACAAACCCATGTCTTCTATATGTTCATAAAAGTGACAGCTTTTTCAGAGATGTAGTATGTTATTCAAATGGCCAGTGGAATAGAATAGAGATGCACATTTTCTATATGTTCCTTCTTTGCTTTTGTACATTTTAAATGAAACAATCCCTTTCTTCATTTTGTTGCTCATGTTATTTCTGCACATGCTAAGAGAGTTAAAACCTTATACATAACTTGTTTTCTTTGCCCAAATTTTATTAGACCTACAGTTAACAGTTGGCTATGAAGGTCTTAGTATGGTGAGAGAACAGATTCCAATCTGAGGCTAAATCTGGCTATTAAACACAACAGGCAAATGAGAAGGCAAAAATCTGAATAGATGACCCTGCAAGCATTGGATCAGAAAGCATTAGCACCGATTTTTTTTTTAAAAAAATCCAATATGTGAGTTTTCCCTCCTCAGAATTTTAATGCTGGTGAAAGGAAGAAAAACTCTAGTATCCAGCCTTAGCTTTATCAGAGCATTCACCATAGCCTATAAACTGAGGAAAAAAATCATATTTATTGCTATGTGTGGTAGAAGCACAATTGGGGAAAATGAAGACATGTGTTTTCTCCAATTCTACACCAAAAATGGACACTGGGATGATTAAAACAGAGATCCTTTCTTGGATCTTTCAGAGATGTTCACTGGATGTACAGAAAAACAAGATGATCATGACAATAGAACTTCCATCTTTTTATGTAAACATAAGCAACACAAGCTGTTGCCTCATCCCCATCCTCAAAGAAGGAGATCCCAGTCTAGTTGAAAACTACAGACCAATCTCTCTATGCAAAGTCATGGAACCAATCATAAATCAATCAATTATCCTCTACCTAACAACCTATTCTCTAACAAACAATTTGGTTTCAGAAAAAAAATATTGTAATCTGCAACTCCTTCACTGCAAAAACATATGGACTACACATCTTGATTAGGGCAAATCAATACATGCAATTTACATAGGCTTCTGTAAAGCCTTCGACTCAGTGGTTCATGATAAACTACTTCTAAATCCTATGGCATCTCACTTATATTGGATTTGTACTTTGTATATTGTATTGTTATTGTTGTGAGCCACCCTGAGTCTTCAATGAGGGGTGGCATACAAATCTAATAAATCTAAATCTAAATCCCTACATGACTGGATAATTGCATTCCTTTCAAACAGACAACAAGTTGTCAAAATAGGGAGCGACCTATCTAATCCTGTTCTTGTTAACAGCGGTGTACCCCAAGGCAATGTACTAGGACCAACACTTTTCATACTCTATATAAATGACCTTTGCAATCACATTACAAGCAACTGCATTCTCTTCGCCGACGATATAAAACTCTTCAACACCAGCTAAAAAGACCTTGACTTTGTGTCAGAATGGTCAAACATCTGAAAACTCCAAATAGCGAACAAAAAATGCTCTGTCCTACACATTGGCAAAAAGAATGAGAACACCAAATACAAGCTGAATAAACAAGACCTTACAGACAACCCTCACTCCATAAAAGACCTTGGAATACTTATATAATGACCTAAGTGCCAAAGCCCACTGCAACAACATCACCAAAAAGGCTTCAAGAATTGTTAACATAATCTTACGTAGCTTCTTCTCCGGTAATATATCACACTACTAACCGGAGCATACAAAACGTTTGACAGACCAATCCTGGAATACAGCTCATCTGTCTGGAACCCATACCACATTTCGGATATAAATACATTAGAAAATCATGATACATCACATGACAATGGCATGACAATGCAAGTTTGACACTCCTGCACTAGGCAAAATATAGTAATACTATAAATTTATTCCTTAATAAGAAATTTGGCAAAAGAATGAAAATATTGGAAATCATAATTTCCTTTCATTTTCACCTTTATTGCATAGTCAATAGATTCATAGAAAAGCATCCTGTGCAGAAATAAAACATTGAGTATACAGTGATCCATACCTGTGTATACAATGCTCATAAAGCAGATATAGACATGAGAAATTATACAAAGCATTCACATGTTGAGTTTTTAGAATATATTAAAGTATAAATATACTGTAGTCTTTTACTCAACGGTATGGAAGAGCCACTTCTTTATCGCATGTATATATCATTGCTATGTCATTACTTGTTATATCATCGTTTTGAGTGGGCCAGAGAATCAATAGCAATTTGAAATATATTACAGATTCAAAGGTCAGAAGAAACAGCATATCTTGCTAATGTTACAATTTGACTTTTTACTATCCCATTTCACTAGCTCCTTCTTTTGCCTCATTTGTTATTCATTAATAGTTGAATAATTAAATATTCACTCATTATAAAATATTGCATTTAATTTTTTGTAAAGTAACCCAATTGCTAGATAAAATGAGTACTAAACAGAAAGTTCCATTTGTATCTTGGGCAACCTCGCCTATTATAAGGAGAGGTTGCTCAATAAAATTAAGATGCTAAATTAGGCAGGGTAAAGGAAAATTATGAAGAAGAAAAGTATTTTTTTCCCAAAATAAGGTTCTGTCTTTTGATTTCCATCTTCTCTTCTTTAAAATTAAGATCTCCATTCAGCCAGGCTTGACTTAAGACAGCCACTCATACAGTGTTAAGTTGCTTTTTAGATGGCTTTTTAAAAAAATGAATTCTGTTTCAATGTTTGAATGTTTATTGTCTTGTTTAGTATTGGAGGTTTTAATCTGTGATTATTTTATTGAATTTTGACTGAAATTAGATCATTCTTCTTTTGTACATTGCTCTACGTCTTTGAGGAGAATGAGTCTTCACAACTATCACTGTAATCTAGACAAGATTTGAAGAAAATGCCTCTCTGAATCCTGGAGAAGAATCAATACAGAAATAAGTGATTATTGTAGACTTCATACAGGTTCTATGGCTCATATTTCTTTTTTATTATTATTATTTATTTATTTATTATTTAGATTTGTATGCCGCCCCTCTCCGCAGACTCGGGGCGGCTCACAACAAGACACAACAAATCGTAACAAATCCAAATAAATTTAAATATTTAAAAATTTTAAAAGAACCCCAATATACTAACACACACACACACAAACATACCATGCATAAATTGTACATGCCCGGGGGAGGTGTTTTAGTTCCCCCATGCCTGACGGCAAAGGTGGGTTTTAAGGAGTTTACGGAAGGCAGGGAGAGTAGGGGCAGTTCTAATCTCCGGGGGGAGCTGGTTCCAGAGAGTCGGGGCCGCCACAGAGAAGGCTCTTCCCCTGGGGCCCGCCAACCGACATCGTTTAGTTGACGGGACCCGGAGAAGGCCCACTCTGTGAGACCTAATCGGTCGCTGGGATTCGTGCGGCAGAAGGCGGTCTCGGAGATATTCTGGTCGAGTGCCATGAAGGGCTTTAAAGGTCATAACCAACACTTTGAATTGTGACCGGAAATTGATCGGCAGCCAATGCAGACTGCGGAGTGATGGTGAAACATGGGCATACCTAGGTAAGCCCATGACCGCTCTCGCGGCTGCATTCTGCATGATCTGAAGTTTCCGAACACTTTTCAAAGGTAGCCCCATGTAGAGAGCATTACAGTAGTTGAACCTCGAGGTGATGAGGGCATGAGTGACTGTGAGCAATGAGTCCCGGTCCAGATAGGGGCGCAACTGGTGCACCAGGCGAACCTGGGCAAACGCCCCCCTCGCCACAGCTGAAAGATGGTTCTCTAATGTGAGCTGTGGATCGAGGAGGACGCCCAAGTTGCGGACCCTCTCCGAGGGAGTCAATGATTCCCCCCCAGGGTAATGGACGGACAGATGGGATTGTCCTTGGGAGGCAAAACCCACAGCCACTCCGTCTTATCCGGGTTGAGCTTGAGTCTGTTGACACCCATCCAGGCCGCAACAGCCTCCAGACACCGGCACATCACTTCCACTGCTTCGTTGACTGGACATGGGGTGGAGATGTAAAGCTGGGTATCATCAGCGTACTGATGATACCTCACCCCATGCCCTTGGATGATCTCACCCATTATCACATGATCAGAAACATCTGTACAACATTTTAGAATTGAACCACAATGTGCTGTTTTGGAAGATCACTTTATTGTGGTCCTTTGATTTGAAAGGAGAACCATGAAAATAAAGTGAATATACACCAAAATGAAAATAAAAGTGGGAAATGTGTGGAATTAATATTTATCAAGACTAACAACATGAAATTTAAATCATTGAGCATCTGGTTGAATATGCAAATAAACATTTGGAATTTAAAATGTGTTTCCTCTAGTTCTATAGAAAATATTACATAAATGAAATTCAATATTATGACTTATAACAATTGATGGAATTGGCGTCTTAACCCATCAATGATATTTTTATATTTAATTGGCAAATAGGACATGCAAGATAAAATGTGTACTCCAGAATCAGCTAATAAATCTTTCAAAATCTGTGACATCAATAAAATAAATTAGTGTCATATTAAAATATGTTTTAACTACACTACATCTACTATTTCAATTTCCCATCCTCTTTTCTTCAAACTGATGACATTTTAGATAATTTTTAAAAGATGTTTAACCCATTTTTATTGCTTTATAAGCAATATATTGTCGGTCCATCCAAAGAATATACAGAACACTCCTTTCTCCCCCTATTTTGCCCATAACAACAGTTCTATGAAGTGAGTTGGGTTGAAGAAAAATGACTGGTCCAGAGTTAGGTTTCATTGCATGCCAAAAAATGGGATTAGAACCAAGGCAGCACAAATGGCAGTAAACTGGCCATTTGCAATGTTTTTTTCCAGGATCTACTTTTACTGTTGTTGGCATCAGATAGCTCCTTTCCAGTCTCCAAGACAGGGTTTCAAACTCAAGGCCCATGGGCCAGATCCAGCCAATGGGATGCTTATATCTCACAGACCACCCTAAAAACAGCAAAGGACCATCCTGCGGTTACCTATCCCAGCAAAAATGGATTTTCACAGCAATTTTCACTGGCAAAGGGATGCAGGATGTCAAGCTGGCGAGGTCCACCCCAACATGCCCACTCGCTCCACTCCCAAGGACAAATACAACCTGATGTGGCCCTTAATGAAATTGAGTTTGACAACTCTGCTCTGAGATAATCTATTAAAACAAAGCATTTATTCCTATCACCAATTCGCCCGTCCTCTCTTTTCCAGACTTTTGTTTAAGTTTCTCGAAATTTTATACATAACATTATGTATGAATTAAACCCGGAATGTAAGAAGTTTCAAATGTTTATGTTTCAGATAGTAGGGAAGCTGAAAAATAAATATCTTTCAAAAGACTAACTCCACAATTTATACCATGTATGAATAGCAGGATACAAAATCTGATGTTCCACATTAACAATAAGCGTCAATATTGGACTAGGCCTGTGGACGTGCACAATGTTAGAATCTAAGAACAGTTATGCTGAATCAAGCTGAACATCATCTTACTTCAGTGTCTCTCCATTATTTTCTGTTATGCCAAGATAACGTTGTGTATTTAAAACCAATAGGTGTGAAGACTCTGAACTGTAATAATGTATCAACATCCCAGTTTGTATTATTGGGATAAATGAGTAAAATAGTGTGTCTTTGTCTGAAATGTATTCATGTATGTTTCTGGGATTATATCAGCTAAAACTCATAAGAGGGGAGATGGCAACTTTATTTGAGAAATTCTGCATGATCAGAATGATCAAGTGACCAGAAGCACTGTCCTGAAGATAACTGGCTATATTTACGAGGATGAGTTCAAAGGACAAACTGCAAGTATAGCAACTACCAGGGGACTAGAAAAGAGTTGATGTGGTTCCCATCTTCAAAAAATGGGGCGGGGGGAATGACCCAGGAAACTTCAGGCCAATCAGCCTACATAAATCCTAGAGGGATACAATCTAGATCAAGTGAGATACTAATGCCACTCTATAACGCCTTACTTGGACCGCACCTGGAGTATTGCATCCAGTTTGGTCACCATACTATAAAAAAGATATTGAGACTTTAGAAAAAGTACAGAGGAGAGCAAACAGGATGATCAGAGGATCGGAGACTAAAACATACAAAGAGCAGTTGCAGGAACTGGGCATGGATAGTCTTAGCAAAGAGAAGGACTAGGAGAGACATATAGCAGTGTTCCAATGTTTGAGGAGCTGCCATGGAGAAGAGGGAGTCAAGCTATTTTCAAAACACCTGGAGGACAGGCAAGGAATAATGGGTGGAAAGTGATCAAGAAGAGATTCAACCTAAAAATAAGGAGGAACTTTGTGACAATGAACATGAGATGACAATGAGAACCAATGGAACAGCTTGCTTTCAGAAATTATGGGAATTTCATCACTTGAGACTTTCAAGAAGAGATTGGACGGCCATTTGTCAGAAATAGTCTCCTGATTGAGGAGTAGATTGGACTAGATAACCTACAAGGTCTCTTCCAACTCTGTTAATCTGGATAGCATCTACCATATCTTTATAGCATTACTGTTTACATTTCCCATAATCCCTGCCTGAGCTCAAGATCTCACTACCTTTTATATAGGGTCCTGGACATCTTAATTCAACCTCTTGAGAGAGTGGAAGTTGAAATGGTTCATGAGTTTTAGACAGCAGTGGGCTACTAGCCGGAACGCTAAATTGCACTCGCCACCATGGCTTGTAAGTGCTTGCGGGGCCAGCGCGATTTTGCTTCTGTACCTGTGGAGGTAGCAAAATTGTGCACAGTTGCACCCATGTTTCGGCACGCACGGAGGCAAGAAAACCTCACCAAAACACAGGCGCACCTCTGACTCCATGTGCAATTTTGCTACCTACACAGATGCAGAAGCAAAATCGTGCTGGCCCTGCAAGCACTTACGAGCCGTGATGGTGAGTGCAATTTAGCATCCCGGCTAGTAGCCCACCGCTGCTTTTAGAGCTATGGACTGTTCTAGGTGACCATCCCACCCCATGCAGGTGACAAAATGAATCCCAGAGCAATTGAGGATGATCTGAAGGTGGGAAGCATTTTGATCTGGTTTCTATTTAATGCCATTGATCCTCAGAAAAAAGAAGAATCTGTTAAATTTGTCCACTCGAAATGTTTTCTGATCCTCAGAAAAAAGAAGAATCTGTTAAATTTGTCCACTCGAAATGTTTAATGGATCCATTTACAGAGAGTGCTTGGGTTGGGCACATGTTGGGAAGTTATAGAAATGTTTGTGCTGTTAGTTTTCCTATAGGTAATTTATTTTTTAAAATAATATTTTTAACCAGAACTGTGAAAGACTTCTTCTGGACTGTTTCCATTTCACTGTTGAAGGAAACCTGGCATTAATTCTAGTAAATATTCTGCTTTTAATTTTTTTAAAAATTCTATAAATGGGCCTAATAGCCATTTCCAGCTCAATAAATGGTTGCAGATTGCTCTACCTTCACAAAAGAAGCAAGCATAAAACATGTGTGAAAAAAACTCTAATTTGCATATACAAAATATATTGTATATTGTATAACATTGTTTTATTTTGTGCCCTTTGAGGTTTGTCATGTCAGTAGAGAACATAGAAACATAGAAACATAGAAGTCTGACGGCAGAAAAAGACCTCATGATCCATCTAGTCTGCCCTTATACTATTTTCTGTATTTTATCTTAGGGTGGAAGTATGTTTATCCCAGGCATGTTTAAATTCAGTTACTGTGGATTTATCTACCACGTCTGCTGGAAGTTTGTTCCAAGGATCTACTACTCTTTCAGTAAAATAATATTTTCTCATGTTGCTTTTGATCTTTCCCCCAACTAACTTCAGATTGTGTCCCCTTGTCCTTGTGTTCACTTTCCTATTAAAAACACTTCCCTCCTGGACCTTATTTAACCCTTTAATATATTTAAATGTTTCGAACATGTCCCCCCTTTTCCTTCTGTCTTCCAGACTATACAGATTGAGTTCATTAAGTCTTTCCTGATACGTTTTATGCTTAAGATCTTCCACCATTCTTGTAGCCTGTCTTTGGACCCGTTCAATTTTGTCAATATCTTTTTGTAGGTGAGGTCTCCAGAACTGAACACAGTATTCCAAATGTGGTCTCACCAGCATTCTATATAGCGGGATCATAATCTCCCTCTTCCTGCTTGTTATACCTCTAGCTATGCAGCCAAGCATCCTACTTGCTTTCCCTACCGCCTGACTGCACTGTTCACCCAGTGAACCTGTCAGAAATCTTGTGTGGTTACTTTAAACTTTCTTCCAAATGAATCTTATTAAATCTTATAAAACTTCTTCTTCCAATTCAGGTTGATAAAAGAAAAGTCTGCCTTTTTATTATTTTAGGAAGATTATTAATATGGTAGTTGTGCTGCAATTTCACAGAATTCTAGATGAACTGGGTTATCTGTTACATTTTCATTTGGAAGTTAGACCAAATGATATGGGAGTAAAACAGCAATGATTGCTCTTACAGATGTTGTATGATAGCACCAGGGTAGGGAAATGCATCAGTTTTGGACTGTTGTAATTCTGTCTTCATGAGACCATCCTTTTATTTAGACCGTTCAAAGGCTGCTATTCAAAATGCAGCAATAGGTAGACTTGCTCTTATTACACTTCTATTTCAGGAATTCCCTGTTCCTCATGATTAATTTTCAGATGCAATCAAAATGCTAGTTGCCACTTTTAAAATTTATATGACTTAGGACCTGTGTTTTTCCAAAATCATTTGCTATGAATTTTCACCTTTAGCAAAATCTGTTTCTCTCTCTCTCTCTCTCTCTCTCTCTCTCTCTCTCTCTCTCTCTCTCTCTCTCTCTCTCTCTCTCTCTCTCTCTCTCTCTCTCTCTCTCTCTCTCTCATACACAAACACACACACACACCATCTATTTATCTATCTATCTATCTATCTATCTATCTATCTATCTATCTATCTATCTATCTACCAAATAAAATAGGAGGTGGTGTTGCACTATATGTATGAAATAACTACATCTCTACAGAAATAAAGCACAACAATAATGAAAATTACCTTGAATGCATTTGGATCAATATTAAAGAGGGGGAGAATGACATTGCCATAGGTCTATACTATAGGCCACCCAATCAAACAGAGGAAGTAGATGAACTTTTTGCTAGTCAAATAACTAAGGTACGTAGGAAGCACATCGCAATAGTAACTGGGGATTTTTACTACCCAAGTTTAGTTAATTACCCAAGGTAACTTAATCTGTCTATTGAAATAACTCAATTATTTTTATGCGGTTTTTAAAAAACAAAAGACAGATTAATCTATCTACCTTATTTCTATTCAGCCTGACTTCTAATAGTAAAAAATAAATATTGGATTGCTACTTTGGTTTTTTTGAACACTTCAAGGGGTTGCTGGTGTTTGCATATCTATATTATACTGTATGTGTGTCTCAGTATTTCTACAGGTTAATCATAACTGGAAGGCAACAGAATTTATTCGTGAGTCCACTAGGACTCCAAGATCCCTCTCACAGTTACGACAAATGAGCAAGGTCCCACATATACTATACCTGTGTATTTTGTTGTTGTTGTTGTTTTGCCTAAATGTAGAACCTTATTTTTTTCATTATTATTGTGTTTGTTGCTGTATCCTCAAAGGGCACAAAATAAAACAATGTTATACAATATCCAATATATTTTGTTTCCTGATTCTTTAAGCCTAGAAATGGGATAGAAACCAGATCATTTTCATTTTGACAACAGTTCTGCCTCAATGGGTTACAAGGTTAGGTAAAAAGAAAGATTCCTTTCTGAAATAAGAAGAGTGGAATAATAAGATTGAAATTATTTTTGGAAGTGCAATGAATAGAGATGAAACTAAATTGAACAATTTTTGAGGTTTAGGATAGTCAATGTTCAGAGTGCATAAAGTTATTGGCTCAACCTTAAAGAAATATTGTATATAAATGTACATATGGCAATATAGAAAGTTGCCTTATATCTAATTAAATTGTAGCTGTATCTAACACTGTGTGTTTTAGCCACCTTCAAGATCTGCAATCAGAAATCTAATCAAACACTATCCAATTGCAGATGCTGAATCTAATTTTTGCATACATCTGATATTGAAATTCCCACCCAGACGTTTTGAGGCACCAGATTTAAAACAATCTCACAAAATAACATCACCAGCAGCAACAACAACACAATCACCACAATAATTATATTTTTGTTTTCTTCTAGAAGTTCTAGAAAGTGACAAGCTTCCAGGTAGACATATAATTAATTAATTAATTTATTATTTATTTATTCATTCATTCATTCATTCATTCATTCATTCATTCTAATACACAATAATAAACAATGAAGGTTATAGAGCAGTGGTTCTCAACTTTTCTAAGGTCACGACCCCTTAATACAGTTCCTCGTGTTGTGGTGACCTCCAATCATAAGCCTAGCACCAATTCTCCCAACATAGCTTTGAGCTGATTGGCAGGAAGGTCAGAGAGATGCCCCCACTGTAAACACCTGATTGGTCGGATTGTAAAAATATGTTCCAAGATGCCAGAATAGAAGCTTTAGTTCCTAATACCAGGAGAAATTTGTCTTTTCCCAGGGTCTCAGGCGACCCCCTTGAAATGGTCATTCGACCCCCAAAGGGTTCCCAACCCCCAGGTTGAGAACCACTGTTATAGAGGATATACTCAAGTGAAATGTATTAGAGAAAGAATAGGAGGAAAAAAATATAGGAATAAAATGTATCTATGAGTGAATAGCAGAAAGGACGTAGGGATAGAAGAGAAGAAATATGAGATATAGGAGAGACTATAGGACTAGTGCGCTTATATATGTCCCTTACTGACCTCTTAGGAATTAGAAGAGGTCAACCATGGATAGTCTAAGGGTAAAGTGTTGGGGCTTAGGGGATAATACTACAGAGTCCGGTAATGAGTTCCACTCTTGGACAACTCGATTACTAAAGTCGTAATTTTTACAGTCAAGTTTTGAGCGCTTAATATTAAGCTTGAATCTGTTGTGTGCTCTTGTGTTGTTGTGGTTGAAGCTGAAGTAGTCTTTGACAGGCAGGACATTGCAGCATATGATCTTGTGGGCAATACTTAGATCATGTTTAAGGCATCGTAGTTCTAAGCTTTCTAGACTCAGGATTATAAGTCTAGTTTCGTAGGGTATTCTGTTTCGGGTAGAAGAGTGAAGGGCTCTTCTGGTGAAGTATCTCTGGACATTTTCGAGGGTGTTAATGTCAGAAATGTGGTATGGGTTCCAAACAGATGAGCTGTATTCTAGGATGGGTCTGGTGAAAGTTTTGTAAGCTCTGGTAAATAGTGTGAGATTTCCAGAACAGAACCTACATAGGACATGACTGTCTTTCATAAAATCCATATCCCACAGAGGAAATACTGATAGCAACAAAAACTGATAGACTGGGTGTTTTCCTATTGTGGGATTCAACTTTGACCAGTCACTGTAGGAGATTCCAGGTAAAGATATATGCTTTGCAAATAGCAAGTGAGATCTTTCAGTTCAAGTCAAGGAAAACATGATAATGAAGCTTTTCTCTACATTCAGTCAATAGCCACATGTTGGAATTTATTTGAATTCTAGAAAATGTTTTTGAAATTTCTTGCTTAATTATGGGACTTCCTTGCCTTTTTTCATTCCATTTTTGTCCCCTTAAAGAAGTTGGCAGAATGTGAAACTTTTGTGCCACCCGGGTTACTTATTAAAGTTATCATCTACATGTACATATGAGTTTTACCATGTACATATGAGTTTTAGATTTTATGAAAATGCAGCTTGCTCTTCCTACTTCCTGGGAGTTCTTAAATTATTTCTCTTTTGTGATAGTGACTATCTTGCTGCAATAAGTAAAACCAATTATTGGCTGCTAGATTTTACTGTTTGTATAAATTTGCATTAACCACAATAATATGGAATCTATTTCACTGAGCTTAGCTGGCAATTATATTATTGTATTCAGCATCAATTGAAAACTGTAATTTAGCTGATGTCTGATATTAAACAAAAATCTTATTAGATAATATAGATGTTCATGATTAAACTACATTAGTGTAAGGTTTTAATTGTTACAGTTAATTCTAATTTTTAAACATTGCCTTCTCCTGTAGTATGCAGTTACCAAATTTATCCAGTATATTGATTATGTTAAATAAAATGTTTAAGAAAAAAGGAAAAAAATACTACTTTTTTTATTCAAAATAAATTTAACAGAATTGCAGTAGTTAAAAATGATGTTGACAATTTTTATAGACTTCACAGTTTCTCTAGTTTTGATTGTTCTTGCTTTCCAAAATGAACAAATAATAGAAATAGGGATAATTTATCTATATAGTTCTCTTTCTTCTGTAGAATTGAGTTTTCACAATTGGAAATAAATCCTATTGTGCTGAAGGCTTAATCCCACACATGACTGCAGATTTACAATGCTGAAAAATAAACTATTAATATTGTAATGCTATGCTAACCAGGACATGAACTGTTTTAATTCATGACACATTTACTAATATTTTATGGTCTTGGAATGTTTTGTCTTTGCTAAGCATTAACATACCATGCTTAAACAAATTATAGATTAGCATGATATGTAAAGCTAATATTAACCACATTGGAAATATGCTCTTAATAGACGGATCAAACTACATTATACATATATTACAAATAAATGGGGGGGGGGGGGGAATCATAATAATAATTTCTGATTCCTTGACCATATTGTGAATGAATGTTTAATCTAAATAGCATGTTGAGAAGAAGAAGAAAGAACTAGGGCAGCTATCAGCAAACCAAGGCAATGGTTCAAATTGACGGATTTTCAAAGCAAATATACACTAATTAGATCATTATGGAAATTTTACTGCAAGTGGAGAGGGCATTTGTAATTTCCATCTCAGGTACAATATATCAGGACAGCATTGAAATTATGCTAATGATTTTATAAGAAACTGTAGCTCCAGATTTAGCTGAAGGCAGATCCAAAGAATATGGAAATAAATTCTACAGTAAACAACTCACTGCCTATCTATTACAGAGCAAATCAATCAAGAAGTTTATTTAGGAAGTTCAAAAAGAAAGCAACAAAAATGTTCAAAACCAACTTTCCCCAAATTTTATACTTACAGGTTCTTGAAGGAAGGATGCAGGCTCTACATCCTTTCTTCTAAAGTCATCCCTCTAAAGTCATTCCTTGAAACTTCTTGTGCTGTTTATGAAAAGATGAGATTACAAGATCGTGGACTTTCTTCCTTTTTGCTTCCTCAAGCATATTATCATTTACACCCATGTAACATTAATACTTCCCAGCAGTGAAGGGCCACAAATTTTTTTACTACCATACTGTATGCATGGCTTATTTTGTGGGTGTGGCTTGTTGGTCATGTGACTGGGTGGGAGTGGCTTTCCCACCATATGACCAGGTGGGAGTAGAAAGAGGGAGAGAGGGAGGTGAATCTCCTGGGAGGGAGATGTCAAAACCCACCTTTCTTTCCTGCCTCCAGTTGAGGCTACAAAAGCCACAGCATTGCCTGGAGCTTTTCCTCAGCTGCAGATTTCCGCTCTCTCTCAACCCCACCCCCCACCCCCGGATCTGAAACAACGCACCAACTCCCACCCACCCCTTAATCACTTCTTCCCCAGTCTTTGTCCTGCCCGGGCCCAGCACTCCAGAGGCGGTGGTCACAACTTCAAAGAGACTGCTGGCAGCCTTGTTACTGAGCTGCTCGATCTTGCAGATCCTGCACATTACCAGCTCTGCCTTCATTTAAATGGCCAGCCGCACGTGTGGCGATTGCTTTGCCTTGCGATGCAGGCTGCTAAATGTCTCCCCAACCCCATTAATAATAATTTAAATAATTACTTACTGGCACAGGCAGTCCTCTCAAAGTCCTCACTCCTCAAGGCAAAAAGTTTTTTAAAGGAGGGCAAGGCCGCAATGGCAGTAAAACTGCAGGCCACTGAAGCTGACTGTAGATCTGTAGGTCAAATCTCATCACTGGCTCAAGGTTGACTCAGCCTTCCATCCTTCTGAGGTGGGTAAAATGAGGACCCGGATTGTAGGGGCAATATGCTGGCTCTGTTAAAAAGTGCTATTGCTAACATGTTGTAAGCTGCCCTGAGTCTAGGAAGAAGGGTGGCATAAAAATCAAATAAATAAAGTGAGGGAAAACCAAGCAAAATTTCCTTACAGGATTCTGTGAGGTAGGGGCAGCTAAACATAGGGTGAGGTGAGGTGGGCGGGATGATTGGCGAGCCAGCAAATCAGAAAGCCGCTGGCTCATCAATCACTCTCTGAGCCCATGTGCAGATGATTTTTTTTTTAAAAAAACCTAAAGCTCCATTTTTGCTACCCCCACTGCATCACACACACCCCTCCCCATGGCAGCAGCCCATGATTGCTTCCCAGTGATCTTCAAAGTGCAAATCAAGGTGTTGACTATAACCTCAAGGCAGAGGGCAAGGTTATTTGAGGATTATCTGTTCCAGTTATTTCTGGTAAAAAGATGCAAGGGCAGGAGGGTCCTTTCCATTTAACAATATCAACTGATTGAACCCACAAGTCATATCTTCTCTGTCTTGTAATGCAGCACACTTTTCCCAAGTAGGTAAACAAGATTTGGATGGTCCCAATCCTGGCAGCCTTTGTAAGGTTTTGAAGATTTCCCCTCAACATTGGGCCAGAATGTTAGCTGAGACCAGTTTATGGGGTGCGTTTATCTATATATACAAAAGCCAAATGCCACTTACACATCATCAAAACATCTCCGGAACCATAAAGCCTACAAACTTTAAATTTGGCATGTATGTTCCCCTTGGCTTCTCCTTGCTCACTAAGGACTTTTTGAAATGACCATTAGGACCATTCGTATATTGTTATTGACATACGCTGATGCTAAGGAGTTAGTCATTCTACTACTCCTCTCACCCAAAAAGAACTCTGTTCCAACTGCCAGTGGGCATGGCCAGGACTCACCTGTGTGCTGAGAGTTTAGACATTCTACTCCATGCTAAGAAGCTCAGTTTCATAGCGAAGCATGGGTATCCAATGACTAATTGTTGTTATATGATCTGCCCCCTCCCAGTGGAATATTTTAATCTTTAGATTACTTGCTACTGATTTCCACTGGATGTTAGCCACATGATAAGCAAGCAGCCATGCAAATTAGATTAATAAAATATTGTAATAAAAATATGAAATTCAGCTGAGACCTTGGAACAGATAATAGAAATGCATAGTGTCCATCTATGCAGCGGTCCATCTGCACTTAAAAGACACAGGACGCTCTTTTGAAGACAACAAAGACCATATTTAGTTCAGAGAGGATCACTGGTTTGAAAGAGGGGTCAAAGAGGCCATCTATGTCAAAATTGAACAGCCCTTTCTTAACACAGGGAGGAGGATATGAAGTCATCTATCTTCAATCTAAAATGCAGTCCTTTCAACCGTTCCAAGAAGACGCCATACCAAATTGCACCACTCAGGTGACCCTGATGACAGATTAACCTCCAAGTGACCATAATGACCCACTAAAAGGATGAAAATGATGAGCTGTCTGCAAGGAGTATAAATCCCACTATTGTCCACGATCCATTCAGAGCTGAAGAAGCTTCTTGGATAAGAAGTGAGACATCTTCAAAGAAAAAAACAGAAAGTCCAGATGCCTCTTAGGGTGAGGGGTATGCATCTTTGGGACAACCATGACCTGTATGACTGAGAATCTCCATAGATATTCTCATATCAGCCAAAAGAATTGAATGGCTATGTGTGACTCTAGACCCTAGATAGCATATTGTAGTTATTGAGTTTATATTGATTTTTATCCCCATCGGGATTGATTGATGTGCCATCAAATCGTTTTCAGGGTATTTCTAATGGTGAACCCAAAATAAAAGTAATTGAATCATCCACCATGCTTGTGGTGGTTTTTTCTTTTTTTCCCTTCCATATTTCTAAGATTAGAACCTTGCCTAGGGAGGAGAGCTTTGCATAAGTATCAAAATCAAAATAGAAAATCTTTTATAAGAGATCACTAAACATCTTATATAAGCAACCCTAATGAGACACGGCGTTAAAGCTAAATTGGCTCATTTGTACATACTGACTGTGTTCTCATATAATTTGGTTGGTTTTGAGTAATAATCCAGGATGTGATGTCTAAATCCTGGTCTCTGGATGAGTATTATGAATGGATAAGACCATTTTGATTTGTTAATCAAGTAAAACAATAATTAAATGTGTTATACATACCCAATAAAAATTTAAAACAACAAATCTTAAGTGCATATTCTGTAAATTAGATATACAGAGAGAGTACTTAAAAGCATGCATTTTGATATGCGAGACATAAGAAGGAATAGAAAATTAGAAGGGGAACTAGAAAAAAATGGAAGCAATGTCAGACAACAAAAAAGGAACAAAGAGAAGAGAGAAAGATAGAGACCATTGGGGAAAAAAAAGTTAAAGATAAAAAAGAGGGGGCTAAAAGAAATATGGGGGAGGCAAGCAAAAAAGGATTAAAATGTAGGAACATGGTAAAAGAGAAAGGATTAAAAAAGAAAAAGATGTAAATTAATAGCAATATTTTTGAATATAAGTCTGAAAATAGAAAATATAAAGAATGAAATTATGTAACTTTTAAATATGTTTCGTATGGGGGAAAATAGAAAAGTAATATTTTTGAATATGTTTGATGGTAGATGATGTTTGATTAATTTAGTATTATGTAAGTATGAAAAAAAATATTTATTGAGACAAGGATAAAATATAATTATAAAACATGTAGAAATGAAGATATAAAATAATATTAAAAAGTGGAAGATTGAAAACTAGAAAAATATAATGTTTGAAATATAGATTTAGATTTATTGGATTTATATGCCGCCCCTCTCCGCAAACTCGGGGCGGCTCACAACAATAATAAAAAACAGTACATAATAAAAATCCAATGCCCACCAATCTAATTACAATTTAAAATTAGTAATTACATAAAACAATCCCAATATATATAAAAAAAACAGGCACACAGTCAATCAATCAACAAAACAACATGGGCAAGGGGGAGGTGTTTTGGTTCCCCCATGCCTGACGGCAGAGGTGGGTCTTAAGGAGTTTACGAAAGGCAGGGAGGGTGGGGGCAATCCTAATCTCAGGGGGGAGCTGGTTCCAGACGGTCGGGGCCCCCACAGAGAAGGCTCTTCCCCTGGGTCCCGCCAGGCGACATTGTTTAGTCGACAGGACCCGAAGAAGGCCGACTCTGTGGGACCTAACCGGTCGCTGGGATTCATGCAGCAGGAGGCAGTCCCGAAGATATTCTGGTCCGGTGCCATGAAGGACTTTATAGGTCATAACCAACACTTTGAATTGTAACCGGAAACTGATCGGCAACCAATGCAGACTGCGGAGTGTTGGAGTAATATGGGCATACTTAGAGAAGCCCATAATTGGTCTCGCAGCTGCATTCTGCATGATCTGAAGTTTCCGAACACTTTTCAAAGGTAGCCCCATGTAGAGAGCGTTACAGTAGTCGAGCCTCGAGGTGTTGAGGGCATGAGTGACTGTGAGCAATGACTCCCGGTCCAAATAGGGCCACAACTGGTGCACCAGGCGAACCTGGGCAAACACCCCCCTCGCCACAGCTGAAAGGTGTTTCTCTAATGTGAGCTGTGGATCGAGGAGGACGCCCAAGTTGCAGACCCTCTCTGAGGGGGTCAATAATTCCCCCCCCCCAGGGTAATGGACGGACAGATAGAATTGTCCTTGGGAGGCAAAACCCACAGCCACTCCGTCTTGTCTGGGTTGAGTTTGAGTTTATATTTTAGAAGAAATATGTATAAATGAATTTATATGTGTTGGGATAGAAGAGATAATAATTAGTGTTAATGTGTATGTTTGATGAATTTTCTAATATTATTTAATTATGAATAAAATTTTTATTGTAGTAAGGATAAATATATGTATGAATAGCATGAAATGATATTATAAAATAGAAAAGATGAAAATAATGATGTAGAAAAAAGGATAATGAAATTATAAATTGATTTTTGATTAATGTTTAGAGAATAAGTGAAGTAAAATATATTAATATTAGGAACATATAAGTTGAGAAATGACCACATCTTTCTTTGTTGGAATTATAATAAGAGGGGGGAAATGCTAAAGATATATATTTAGAGGAAAAGAAACGTGAGAGATGTATTGAAAATGAAATGATAATAAATTGTAATTTTCTTAAAAAACAAGAAATATTTTTTAGAATTCAGTGGTACCTCCACTTAAGGACTTAATTTGTTTCGTGACCAGGTTCTTAAGTAGAAACGTTCTTAAGTAGAAGCATTTTTCCCCATAGGAATCAATGTAAAGGCAAATAATGTATGCAAACCCATTAGGAAAGAAATAAAAGCTTGGAATTTGGGTTGGAGGAGGAGGACAGTCACTGCCGAAGGAAGAAGGTGAGGTGAGGGGAATAAAAAAAATCCAAAATTTTAAGGCTTAAAAAAAAAAGAGGGACTCTGAGGCGGTGAGGAGCACGTGCCTCCCATACACCTGGCGCAAGGCTGCTTCTCATGCACTGCCTCCCATACACTGGCTGCTGCTGCAGCTACCTGCTGCCCCTTCTTTCCCATGCTGAAGGGCTCCCCTCTCTTCTCGCTCGCTCACTTTGTAGCCAGCGTCTTTCCTTCGCTGTGGTGACTCCTCGGCTGCCCAGAGTGAAGGGAGTGTTTCTTTTCTCTGGGCACTGGCAGAGATTTATTCCCTATCCAAGTGCCCAGAGAAAGGGAAATGCTTTGTTCGCTCTGGACTGCCAAAGCCTCTTTAAGCACCACTGAAAGGTTCTTCTGGCAGCCCAGAAAAGCCTGAGATGGCTAGGATTAAAGGGGGAATGGCAGGAAACTGGCCGGACCTTCATGCCGCTCTCAAATTTCCTGGGATATTTTTCTGGGTTTGGGTTCTTAAGTAGAAAATGGTTCTTAAGAAGAGGCAAAAAAATCTTGAATACCCGGTTCTTATCTAGAAATGTTCTTAAGTAGAGGTGTATTGTATGGATGTATGAAACTCAGAAAGCAAATGCTCACAACATGAGATGTTGAAAGAAAAAAAACCAAATAAAATTTATCGGGGTGAAAAAAGCATGAATGAATAAATAAGTTCATCTGATTTGGGAAATCTCTGCTTAACTTTATTGCCCAAGATAGCTTAATCAGTCTATGGAAATAACTATTTTGATGCTGTGTTTTTAAAAAACAAAAGACAGATTAATCTATCTATTTTTATTCACCCTGACATCTAATAGTAAAAAATGCAGATTGGATTGCTACTTTGGGTTTTTGAACATTTCAAGAGGTTGCTCATGTTTGCATATCTATATTATATGCGTGTCTCAGCATTTCTACAGGTTAATCATAACTGGAAGGCAACAGAATTTGTTCTTGCTTTCCAGAATTAAATATACATTATTGCAAATTAGTTCTGGCAGAAACGGATGCATAATGAACATATCACACGAAATTAAAGTGCATCATCTGATAAGGTTGCTCCATTAATTTGAATAGTGGGGAGAAACATCTTTATCCCTGCGGAACAGGACTTTTTTCCTCCTACCCTTGGCTGTACCGATTTCGCCTCCAGAGTTCCGCCTCCAGCCATTCATCGCTGAATTTTCCCCTCGGCTGACACACCCCTAGCTGTTCACCCCAGGCAATGGGTCACAGACCTTTCATCCCACATGGCTGATCCACATAAGGAAGGTACCTCCTGGGTTTTTCGCCCCCTGGGACAATTATGTGCCAGCCAGTCAACTAATTGTCAAGGCAGCCAGAAACTACAGTGCGATTCATCGTAGGAGGGGACTGCAGCCCAATGGATTTAGAAAGTTGAGACTCTTAGTATTATTTTAAGAAAGAACAAACATTTTTAGGGATGGAAGGGGAATGTATCTGATAATATTTCCCAGATCCAAATGAGATTTTGGTAAAGAAAGAGAAAGAAAGAAAGAAAGAAAGAAAGAAAGAAAGAAAGAAAGAAAGAAAAGAAGAAGGAAGGAAGAAGAAGAAAGAAAGAAAGAAAGAAGAAAGAAAGAAAGAAGGAAGAAAGAAAGAAAGAAAGAAAGAAGAAAGAAAGAAGAAAGAAAGAAAGAAAGAAAGAAAGAAAAAGAAAGAGGGAGGGAGGGAGGGAAAGGAGAAAGAAAGAGAAAGATTCTAGCAGGAGACCTTATATCATCTTGGTTGATATCATCTCTAACACAGGAGAAATTCCCAAGAACTCACTTACAAGCTGCATCTACTCTCTATTGCTAAGGGAGACAGATGTTCAGTGAGCTTTCACCCACTTTACGACCGGTATGGCCACTGTTAAGCAAGTACTTGCAGCTCGTGAGTCACACAGTTGCTTCCCGGTGGACTTTGATACAAAGCAGACAGCTGTTCGGTGAGCTTTCACCTTCCCCTTTTTCTTTCCACAGTTCTTTTAATTCACCCACTTTACGACCAGTCTTGCCACCAGTCTTGTTGAGTGAGTTGTTGCAGGTGGTAAATGAATCTGGCTTCCCCAAATCTCCATTGCAAAGCAAGATAGCTGTTTAGTGAGCTTCCTCCCAATTTATGGCCATTTTAGGGCTTTGCAATGAAGTCCACAGGGAAGCAGATTCACTTAGTGATTGTTCTCCCTTTTCACTATGGAGAAAAACTGGTATTCTTTTTTAGAGAAAATAAAAAAAGAAGAGACTTCATTACAAAATCTGTGGGACAGCTAAAGCATATATTTGAGAACTGGGAATAATTTATTTGGGAAAAAGAAATAAACACAAGAGAAAAACTCAAAAAAAGTTGGAAGAGGAGTATAAAAAACTAGAGTTAGAATTACAGAAAGATACATGAAATAAGACCAATTAACTTCTAATCTTGCATGCTTGAATTTTTAAGGTAAAATGATTACCAACAATGTACTAAGTTAATATTTATTTAGTTTGGGTTTGACTCAACATGCAGGTATGATTTCAACCATCATGATTTAAAAAGCAAGGTTGATGGCTTAGTATTATATATGAATCAGGCCATTATGGTTTGTTTAACAAATGGGATAGTCAGCAGAGGTGGGCTTCACATAATTTGACAAATAGTTCACCTAGAATCGACAATGCAAGCATGTGCTGCATCACAAAACATGGCAATTTGTTTATGCACACCATCACACATGCACGCAGCATCACAAAACACAGCAATTTAGGATAAGATAGTGCCCGGGCAGGTGGGCAGGTGGAAAAGCCCACTCGCAGGTCACCACTACCAGTTTGCCTGAACCGGTCGAACCAGCTGAATCCTACCTCTGGTAATCAGTGTATGTACACCTCCAGCAAACATGTGGTTTTCTAAGCAGTTTCAGTTTTCTCTTGAGAAAGTCTTACTATAGCCAAGATATAGCTACCACAAAGTGGTTTAATCACAAATTTCTTGGAGATACCAATCTGCAAATAATAAACACATCAGTAATAAAGTAGTAAGGATTTGTTATAGAAACAGGCTTGAATAAGTACAGTGTTCCCTCGATTTTCGCGAGGGATGCGTTCTGAGACCTCCCGCGAAAGTCGAATTTCCGCAAAGTAGAGATGCAGAAGTAAATATACCATTTTTGGCTATGGACAGTATCACAAGCCATCCCTTAACACTTTAAACCCCTAAATTACCATTTCCCATTCCCTTAACAACCATTTACTCAGCATTATTACTGATACTCACCATTGAATAAGACACAGTGATCCTGATATTTATAAACATAATTATTTATTAACAATAATTATTTTTTTCATTATTTATTTGCAAAAATTATTAGTTTGGTGATGACGTATGACATCATCAGGCAGAAAAAAACCGTAGTATAGAAAAAAACAGCAAAGTATTTTTTTAATTAGTATTTTTTGAAAAACCGTGGTATAGGCTATTCGCGAAGTTCGAACCCGCGAAAATCGAGGGAACACTGTACATGTAATATGGTTTAGAAAACTATTTTTAACTTGATATTTGTAGCAAACTAATCACAGCCAGATATTGTTGATACCTGTTAATATTGTTCCAGATTCATGATATTGTTGATATTTTTGTAGATATTTTTTTAATGTGCAATGATATTGAAGCTTATAGGTACAAATGTCTATAGATATAACAGGTTTCTGTTTCATTTCTCATCCAAAGGAATTTGATGTACTGGGATACTATGCTCTTGGAACTGATCAATTTCAATGGATCAACAATTTTATTATAAACTCTACAGGCAAAACAATTGGTTACAGTCCTTTTTTACACTGCAAATGCATTATCTGTAGAATTTATATCAGGAATAGTGAATGTATGTGTAGAAGTGTGGGTGTGATGTGCCAGAAACGCATAAATGTTGCCTTATCCCAGTACTAAAAAGAATTACATTAATCATTTGGTATTCATTCCTATAATTTAATCCAACCACAAAGGTCTTGGGGAAAAAGTTTGCAACAACATTTTGCTTTTTGCTTTTAAAAAAAAAACATAATTGGTGTGTTTTTATTCTATGGTGGTAGCTATGAATCATTGTCCCTGGGCTAGGAACTTATAAAGGCCATGACATGTTTGCATATTTAAGGCTATGGACCAATGTGAAAATTAAGCCAAGTCCATTAAAACAACTATTAACCTTTCAAAATGTCTTACCCAGAAAAAAGAGGGGAAAGGTGAAAGCTGCGAGAAAGGGCAATAAAAAGTCACAAGAAGCTGAGCAGCAGATAAAGAATGAGATAGTTTCCATTGTTCCATTTGTGCTGTGTGAGAAATATACTTTCAAATAATGGTTTATCTCCAACTATTTGCCATGGTGATCTTCCTTCCTTCCCTCCTTCCTTCCTTCCCTCCTTCCTTCCTCCCCTCCTTCCTTCCCTCCCTCCCTCCCTTCCTTCTGCCTTCCTTCCTATAGTTAGAACTGTTGAGGAACTTCTCTGTGTCCTGCACTCTGTAATAAGATTATTTCTATATTATATTCCATATCTAAGAAATAGCCTTCATAGGCTGATAAACATTCAGTATTCTCATTGCATATATTAAAATATCAATCAAACATATTTTTCTTTCAACGGGTGTTCTTCATCATCATCATTTTAAAAATCGAAAAGAAATACAGAGGAAAAGTTTATGTTCCAATTTCTGACAACAATTTAAGAACATAAGAAGAGCCATGCTGAATCAGGCCAAAGCCCATCGAGTCCAGCATTCTGTGTCACACAGTGGCTCATAAGGATCTTGAGGAGAAAGAGAAGGTAAGACCTCCCCCTTTCCCCTGACCCCTAACAAATGGTACTCCTGCCTGCCTCAACCAACATAGAGGCGGCACATGGACATCCGTTTCAATAACCACTAATACACTTGGCATCTATGAATCTGTCTAATCTTGCCTTGAAGCTATCAAGGCTGACAGCTGTCAAGACCTCTTCTGGAAGTGAATTCCATAAACCAACGACCCTCTGGGTGAAGAAATATTTCCCTTGATTTGTCCTCACTTTCTTACCTATGAGCTTTAGGGAGTGCCCCCTTGTCCTAGTATTATGTGATAGAGAAAAGAATTTTTCTCTATCCACCTTTTCTATCCCATGCATGATTTTATACACTTTGATCAAGTCACCCCTTTAAAGCAGCTACATGTTTTTCTATTGTTACACAAACGTAGAGAAATCCCAAGGGGAAAAAAACTTTTTAAAGGGTTGGGGGAAAAAGAGTTGAAGGGCTAATGATCCCTCCCTGTTTGCAGAGAGAGAGAGGTCCGTTCATGCTGTGGGCATCTGGACGATCCCATGCCACAGCATGAACGGACCTCTCTCTCTCTCTCTGCAAACAGGGAGGGATCATTAGCCCTCCAACTCTTTTTCTCAAAGCCCCCTCCCCCCACACTTTGGGGACTCTCCACATGAACAGAGGAGATGGTGAAAAGGGCATAGGATCGTCTAGATGCCCAGAGCATGAATGGACCTCTCTCTCTCTGCAAACAGGGAGGGATCATTAGCCCTCCAACTTTTTTTACCCAAAGCCCCCTCCCCCCCACTTTGGGGACTCTCCACATGAACAGCGGAGGGGGTGAAAAGGGCATAGGATCGTCTAGATGCCAACAGCATGAAGGGACCTCTCTCTCTCTCTCTCTGTGCAAACAGGGAAGGATAACTCAAGAGGAGACGAACTGTCCCATTCTTTCCTTCCCAAAGTAGCATTTTGTTAGGACTATTCTGATTGGATGGTGGTGAAGTGTCCCATGTGGCCAAAAGGCTGTGGCTGAATGTGGATTTTTGTGATGAAGGGGCTGGGGCCAATAGCTAGGGGCCTTTTGGCCAGGGAGAGAATGCAGCAGCCGATCAGTTGCTGCGGAAGAAAGAGCTTCATCCAACTGGCGGAGGCAAAAGTCCCATCCCCTTCCCAGCTCTAGAGAAGACTTTGGAGTCTCAGCAGGGCGAAACACAAGCCCGCTGGGCTCACAAGAAGTTGGAAAACAGGCCATTTCTGGCCTCCAGAGATCCTCCAGGTGGCAAGGGAAGCTGTTTTCACCCTCCCCAGGCATTGAATTATGGGTGTGGACACTCATGCATGTGCGATAGTACGCACCCATGCTCTTTTGGCACCTGAGGAAAAAAAAGGTTCGCCATCGCTGCCCTAACTCTTTTGGAGGGAAATTTAGAACATTCATATTTGGGTAGGCTTTTTCAAGTATTATGATTGGTTATGGCCCTGTGGGCCCAGGGTATAAATTACAGGGATTTTCCTGCAGTTCCTCAGTTCCAGTTTTCATTCAATAAATGCTGTTGTATCTATTATGGTCTGCTTCTTGCCTACTGTAGCCCACTACACAATAGCTGGCATGCTTCTGTTAATATCTTAGTTTTAAGCCTGAATAGGACTTTGAGATTTTGCAATGTTGATCATGTAATTAACTGTTAAATTAAGAAAAGGAAGGGAGGGAAGGTCTGTAATCAGAATAAATATACCTTAATTTATTAGTTGAGCTTCCTAGCCTTTGATGAAATTTTATAGGATTTTTTAATATTTACATTATTTGTAACTGGGAGAGAACAGCATTTTATCTAGAGTTCTTACATACTGTACAGGTATGTCAAATCCAAATCTTGCATTTGGCAGTCATGTACATATCTCAGATCAGAGATACTTTCTCTTTTCTTCCAAACCACTCCATTAAAATTCTTATGTATGAACCCGACAGCTGACATTTGCTTCTTCTATCAGGGTAGAATTAATCATGGTTATGACTTATTTTCATAATTCATCTTCATCTGTATTAGCTAGGCCCAAATGGATTTAGCACTGAAGATGAATATTGTTACCCTGTATGTAATTACAGTCCTATTACAGTGACCTAATTTGTAAAAAAAGAAGAGGAGTCTTTACTAGTTAAATTATCTTTACAATTGCAGGTAGAGCCTCACTTTATGGGTAAATTGTTCAGGCAGGATGATAAATAGCATGAAAATGCGTTATGGCAATGTGTGACAGAAAGGAAAGGATTAAAATAGAAATAACAGATAAAATCTTCTAGGCTTTGATTTGCATTTTAATCAAAAATTCCTCTGACTTAGCAAGGGGACTACATTCCATTCCAATCAATCATTTAAAATATTTAGAATTACACAGGGCCTGCAAAGTGCATCTTTAAAAATAAGAAATGTTGGCTGTTCAAGTAATTGCCTGGGATTTGACTACATTGCTCCTTGTCATCATTCACCGCTGTCACACTTGGCATCCACATGACAAAAGACAATGAGCACAGATCTAGCAGCTGACTGCTTTCGCCTCAGAAGACCTGTCCTAGTTTTGCAGGAAGATGAACAACCATTCTGTTCTGTTGAATCACTTTTGCATAGTTCTGCAAGAATGCTACAATTTAGTAGCTCTTGCTCTCTCCCTCCCCCCCCCCCCCAATGTTTCTATAGCTATCTCTATCCCTTCAGTGGGTTCCATAACTCCATGCATTGATTACTGCAGTGCGCTCAATAAGATTCTATGTCTCAGGAAGTGGAAGCTCTAACAGGAACAGAAAACAGCTGCCTTAAACAGGATATTATATATGTGACGCCAATCCTCAGTGTCTCATAGCTATTAAACATGTTGATGCCAAGTAAAGTCTTGAATACAGGGGGTCTTCGATTTATATTTCATTTAATGACCATTTGAACAGCACTAAACAAGTGACTTGTGACTATTTTTTACACTTATGCTTAGTATTGCAGCTTCCCAATGTTCACATGATCAAAATTCCGATGCTTGACAACTGACTCATATTTATGATAATATGACAATGGTGATATTACAAACTAATCCTTTTAACCCCGAAGCATCTTGGTGCTTCCAACACAAGCGCAATGTGGTGCTAGCTATTTGATTTGTGTTTCTAGCTGTCATTCCATTTTTATAAGCTGCATAGTTCTAATAGAACAATGATAGTATAAAAGTAAAACTCAATTAATGTATATATAAATTCTTAATTTAATAGTATTTTTGATGCTCTGCTATCAAAGAAAGAGAAATCATAACTGCCAGGGTGTTCTGCCGGGCTCACTGATAGGAGCCTCCCAAAAATCCAAGGGTACAAATTGCAGACACACACACGTTTGAAAATTCAAAACAATGTTCTTTATCACAAAAGACAAAATAAACTAAGCACTCTTTTTGTATTGCAAAGAGCACTCTTCCCAAAACGACCGGGTAGTCTGTACAATTTCCCTTAAGCAGTCATTAAGTACTTAGCTAGCAGCTGTGAAGAAACTTCACACCCCTTCTTCTTCCAACGAAGTGAGACACACACACACACACACACGTTGCTCTGCTTTGTTTTCCACGGCGTGAAAAAGCAACAAAGTCCAGAAAACACAGGATTCCTGATGAACTCCGATCAGATATTCTTCCACAACGGCCAAACCCACATGCTGCTATTTATAGCAGCAGCCTTAATTATTGGAGCCCCACCCAAACACAGGTGGCCTCACTTATTTCCTGTAATATGTTCTTACTTAGTCTCTTCTACACATAATTCTGCGCTTGCGTGGGTCCAAAATATCATCATCTGAATCAAGGGAAGATAAGGCAGATTGACTGCCTGGGCCGTGTGCCAAGCCCTCCTCTGCCGAGTCACTCCCACCTTCTTCTTTGTCCGAGGAAACTAAACTCTGAACTGATTCTGTCGGCAATAACACAGGCCTGTGACATGTTGAATTTTCCCCTGCATCCACCTCCACATTCCCTGGGGCAGGAGCTGGGCCAGAGCCAACCACAACACAGGGTATCCCAAAAAGGGATTAACTGTGTCAAAATGGGAAGCACAACCAAGAAATCAACAAATTTACATTTTAAAAGTGTGATGTGTTCACTTAAAAAGGGATAGGGCTTTGTTCCAGTTGCAAACACAATTTTGATGCTGCATGCATGTCCCTGACTAATACAAGAGAGGACATGGACCAATAGCGGGTTTTAAAACCCTTTACTACCAGTTCACGTATGTGCTTGCGTACATGCACAGAAGCATTCAAGGTGATTGGGGGGAACCACCCATCGCTACCACTACCGATTCTAAGAACCAGGCTGACTCAGGAGCAACCCACTGCTGACATGGATGGTGTCCAGGGCCATTTTTAGTAAGAAAGTTTTTTAAGATAGAATAATTTTTCAGACCATAATTTAGGTCGGTGTGACTGTTGAGAAAAGTCTGTAGCTTGCTACATTTACATGTTTAAAAAAATAGAGTTGCCATCTTAAAAGAAAACAGCCAATATTTGTAAATTTAACTACTATTCCAGAAACTAAAGAAGAATACACGTGGCAGACGGTTAGACAAGTCCTTCACAATTGATCTTGTTAGTTGATGCTAATAGGAACTGAAGTCCAATTTTTCTGGAAATTACCAGATTGCTTCCCCTTCTGTAGATACTTAAACGAAGCATGGTTTTCACTGTTCCATGTTTATTCATGACTAATATCATAAAAGAATATAAAGTAACACATCCAAACAGTATTGCCTAGAGACTAAGATTATAGAAAATATCAGAGGCAGATGCCATTGTCACAGTGACTCAAACATCTGCTATTTACATTTCCAATGTAATGCCAGAAGGCTAAATTCGTGCAATTTTTAAAGATATGGTGTATAACCATCTTTGTTACACTTTATGTCATCATATTTATCCGCTAATACCAGACTGGAAACCTTTGTAAAATGTAAGAAAAAGTAACCCTAAATCAAATAGCAAGTAGTTTAGAGCAAAGGTATCAAATGTGTTATGTAACATTGCCATAACATGACGTATCATGATGTTTTTCCCATTGGCAGACCTGGGGTGGATGTGGCCTGCATGTGACACATCCAGCCCATAGACCACCACCCCTGGTCTAGGCAATCTGAAGAGGATACGTGCCACTCAAAAACTAGATAATGTCAGAGATGTGCCAATTTTGCTAAAAAGAGTAATATTACATGTAATCTTAAATTCACAGAACTGGGAAAAAAAGGATTGAGAAAGTTATGTTGTGACCTGCCCCGAGTCTTTGGAGAGGGGCGGCATACAAATCTAATAAATTATGATGATTGATGATTGATGATTGATGATTGATGATTGATGATTGATGATTGATGATTGATGATTGATGATTGATGATTGATGATAAAAGAATTTTCATTCATCTGGTTAATCCTTGTAACCTAATTATTTAATTATGTTTGATTCATCCGGTTCACCATCGGCCGGGGGTCTTCGCTCAGTCCTGCCGTTATCATGGCATTGTCATAGATCTGGTCAAGCAGCATTTGGGCCAGGTCAGGCTGGTCAATTCGTAACTGTTTGAGTTTCTTGACTAGTGTGTGTCCGGCATTGATCTCCAGCGTGGGCTGCAGGATTTGGGCTCGCTCTTCACTCGTCCTTGCCAGCTGCTGCATGCTCAGGAAGTGGCGGGCAGCACACATCTCCAGCACTGTGATCATGGCTGGATGTGAATCCAGACGTGGGGTTACCTTGACTACTTTTCTAGTAATCAGATTTCAATAGCAAAATTCAATATGGAAACTGTTCTACTGAATTCATTTTCTTGCATTTGCAGCTGAAAATTTCGTTATGCATATACAGGTTTTCAAACATCAGTTTTAATAGAAGAGTGAGAGCCTAGGATTCTTTACTTGAGATGCTACATAAAATAAGCAATGATGGTTTTTAGGGGCATAGTAGCCTTTGCAGTATAGGCAGTTTAACTTATTCAGACTTTTATTGGATAGCTCAGCCAACTCATTGGAAATGCTATTGAACTTGCACAATTTCCTTGTTTCACCATTAAAATTCTTTATTTTGCACACTGCTTGGCTCTCGCTTCTCCTCTGCCATGCTCTTTCTCTGCTGAAGTGGCATTTCAAAACTGACAGCACCAGCTGTCCACCTGTCTTTGCTTAGCTGATTTCTGGATAACAGATGGTACAACTAGCTTGGCATGTAACTTTTGGATAAGAATAAACAGCAGTGTGTTTGCCAGAGTTTTGATGGCTTAGATTTTTTTACACATTCTGGTTTGCTGACTAGCTAATAGAAAGGCCCTGCTTTTGACTGGATAGTATTTCCTGCTTTGTGTTTTTGCCAGCAAAACTGAGGAAATATATTAAATTCCTCACTCCATTGTAGAACTTTGAGCACTAGCTGTCTTTTAATGTGTGTGTGTGTGTGTGTGTGTGTGTGTGTGTGTGTGCGCGCGCGCTTCATCATTAAGTTTATGATCCACGTGGAATGTCTTCTAGTATTATAGAATAACTCAACTTAACTATAAACTTTTGGCATCCAGAAATACAGTACATTGATAGAAAAGGGCAATTATTTAGTTTAAAATATCCTATTGATTCTAGTACTGTATTTTTATAAAGTAGTGAATAGTTATTTTTCAAATGGTGAAGAATTAGCCCAGACATTTGGACAAAACAAAAGTTATAAGTTTTGTTTAAATATTCACCCATAATATAGCCTGTTACAAAAGGAGCAGCGGTTTGATTAGTACCACCACATCAGTGCAGCTGGACCATCGTGGGATAATAAAAGGGCAGAAATTGAAAATCGGGGCCAACAAAAAAGTGATATGGAGTCAATTAATTAATGGTTTGTTGTTTAGCAATAAAGCTTCAACATTTGTGAAAGTAGACATACTTGATGAAGCTATACAAAAAAAGGATTTAGAATACTTTTATCTGTTTCCAACATTCTATCTGTCCGGAGAAAGTTGAAAACATAAATTTTCTATAGGGTTTGATGTCTGATGTATGAATTGTTCTAGAATGGTTTAATATATTGTAAGATTTTTTGTTGTTGTTTAGTTTTTATATTTTATTAATTATTATATGGTTCTGAAGGTCTTGAAAGATTGTGATGGGACACAAACATAAATAAAAATGTGACAAGTTTTAATTACATGATCATTGTGAACATGAAAGTATTTTCTTCCTATTAGTTAGAAACATTTAGATAATTGTATTGGCATAGACAATTCTCTAATTTCAAAACAGCTCAACAAGGAGAGGAAAAAATAATTAATATGTCTCAAACCATGTCTGCTTTGATAGCAAGGCAAAATTTAGTCAATTCTGGCTGGAAAATTCTGGGACAAGTCTACGCATTTTAAAGTTGCTGAGGTCGGGAAACATCAACATAAATTATAATACACTGAATATCCATATTGCCTTTATTAGTTCCTGCTTATATTTTATTTGACTGACAAAGAAATTGTTAAGTAAAATATCCCAACCATTTCATGATTGGTCTCATGTAAAAAGAATAATAAAGAATGCTGCAGTAAACCTATATTTTATTTATTTATCAATTTTCTACGCTGCAATCTCACTTAAGCAATTCTGGATGGCTTACAAGTAAAAACTATATAATAAAAAAACCAGAGTTAGAAACATAATCAGAAATAAAATTAAAAATTAAAAGTTTAAAAAGCTAGCCAGGGAAGGAGTGCCGTAGGCCACTAACCATCTCCAGGGTTGAATATCATTCCTAGCCCCCCCCATGCCAGTTGACACATCCTAGTCTAATCATTCTTTCAGAAGACCATAAGAGTGAGGGCCTGCATCAGGAGACAATATCTCTCTAAATGGTGCCCCTTCTAAAGGATTAATGGTGTTCTGTTCGGATCTGTGTGACCCGAAATCAAAGTTTGACACCCTGTAAAAAAAATTCCCTGAATATCTGAAACTTGAAATTTCATGACTTTGCATCATTTCATGGGTTCTCTCTATGATAATTTTTGGATGGGTGGGGGGCTTCTTTCTTGATGAAAAAAAAAGTCCCTAAAGTTCTGTTCCCTGGTCACCCTGACCCGGACCGAAAATTCTTCATTTGAAGTGCTTATGTATGGTCAATTTGAAAACTTTTTTCACTTGGAAAGTAGTCTGAACATTTATGCACAGGATGATATGAAAATTGAACTGAAAGAATTAATGCTTATTGGTTTATTTTGCTCATAAGAGGCAGTCCCTCCTTTTTGTGAACTTTTTTTCAATTTATAGATAGTTTAGCCTGCACAATGCGTTCAATTTTACTAACGTTGGTGTGGAATTGGTAGTTTGAACATATCTGAACATAAGAAAAAATGTAAGTGAACTGAAAAGAATTATGCTAATTGGTTTTTTAAAATCAGAAATATGGCCTCCCCCCCCCTGGCCGTGTGCAATCATTTTCAATTTATATATTTTTTAGCCTGCCAGTTGCAACTTTTTTGAAAACTTTTTGCATTGATTTTGTAGTTTGAACATTCCTGAAAATTGAACTGAAAAAAATTGATGTTTATTGGGATTTTTTTTCAATCCCTGACCCTGGCCTTGTGCATTCATTTTCAATTTACATTTTTTTTTAGCCTGACAGTTGCAACTTTTTTTGAAAACCTTTTGCATTGACTTTATAGTTTGAACATTTCTGAACATAATGATATGAAAATGGAACTGAAAAAATTGATGCTTATTGGTGTATTCTGGTAAAAAAAAAACACCTTTCTATTTTTTAAGCATTTATGGTTTTTTTAGGCTACAAATCTCCAAGGAATTTCCCCCCAAAAGTTTTAATATACTAAATTGAACATTCCTGATCATAGGAAAAATATAAATGACCTGAAAAAAATGATGCTTATTTGTTTATTTTGCTCACAAATGGGCCACCCCCTCAGCCTTGCTGTGTGCCATTATTTTCACTTTTTACATAGATTTGGCTAGAAATATTTGGAATACCCTTTTGAAAAGCAAGCACATTATAGCCAGACAACTAATTTTATGAAAGAAATCCATTTTACTAAAAACAAGTATGTAATTTTGCAATTAACAGCATCATTTTTATATAAATTGAAATAATTGAACACAGCTGGGGGGGCATTTATGAGCAAAATAAACAAATAAGCATCATTTTTTCCAGTTCAATTTTCACATCATTATGTTCAGAAATGTTCAAGCTACCAATCCCACACCAACTTTAGTAAAACAGAACACATTTTGCAGGCAAAACTACCTATAAATTGGGGGGGGTCACAAAAATGGGGGGGCGCATTTTATGAGCAAACTAATCCAATAAGCATTAATTTTTTTTCATTTCAATTTTCATTTCATTGTGTGCAGAAATGTTCAAACTTGTTTCCAAGTGAACAAAGCTTTCAAAAAGACCAAATATAAGTACCTAAAATGAACAATTTGCAGTCTGGGTCACATAGACCCGGGAACAGAACATTAGGGTGTGTTTTTTTACAGAACACAAAGGTTGTGGACCTACCTACCTGTCACTTCTCAGGCCGCCTTTGCAATTAGAAAGGACAGGAATGTAATTCACAGTGACTGTGCTAAGACTCTGTCCACTTTCACAAGTTGGAGGAGAAGGAGGAGGAGGAGGAGGAGGAGAATCCATTAAGTTGTGTCCAATTCTTGGCAATTCTATTGGCCAGGTTTCTACATCTTTCCATCCTGCAGTATAGCTTTGATTTTTTTTTCTATGTTCTGGCTTGTTTCAGTTATGTTCTAACATAATTGCTTTCTCCAGTGAATTCCCCCTTATGACATGGGCAAAATAAGTAAGACACAGTTTTGTGATTTTTTTTCCTTCTAGTGACATGTCTGGTGTTACGTGCTCCACTACATGCTTGCTAATCACCTTTGCTGTCCAAGGACAGGAGGAAAGCAGAGTAACACAAAGTGATCATCAGGGGCATGAACCTAGAGCGCAGCTATAAATTAATATTGGATAGCATTTCAAGAACAGGTTGAAAATCATCCTATGTTGTATTTCAGTAAAACAATTCAACCATTAAGTGACAAGAAGACAGAAAGGCTGATGGATATTATGAGTATGGGTTTGTTTCTGCAGTGACTACATTGAGATCAGCAAAATGTTTGCAATTAACATTCCTAGAAATTTAGCTGGAAAAATCGGCTAATATTTATTAGTAGATTTCAGATCAATCCAAACAGACACAAATGGATCACGAATATTGGAAGCAAAGCACTCAATCTTCTCTAAAACAGGGTGTAAGAAGATAATAGATACAATTAGCTTTGTTCCTGACCAAACTTTATGATTTGGATTCATTGATACTTATCCTAAGTATCCTAAGCTATTAAGATGCTGCTTATTCCCCTCTATCTCATATTTAATTGTAAAGGGGAATGGGGGATCTTCCAAACACTTCAGCCAAGAGACTATAATTATGTGGCCAGCAACCAGGAAGGCCCTATCATTTGAGATGACAGACCTAATTAATATTATAATTGTGATTATTATCAAGTGAATAGAGTTTTTAAAATGGAACTTAGCAAGTGAAATTAATGAACAGAATTAAAGCCTGACAATCAAAATGAGATGAACATAAATATAATATATTATTATAGTTGGTTGCATAGTCAGTCAGTTGTTTAGACTGGATATGGCATTTTTATCCACACTTTTCCAAGGACCTGGGGTAGGCAGGTGTTGTTCCATGGTTTTATGTGATGTAAGCCATTCCAAATACAATGGTACCTCTACTTATGAACTTAATTCGTTCTGTGATCAGGTTCTTAAGTAGAAAAGTTTGTAAAAAGAAGCAATTTTTTCCATAGGAATCAATGTAAAATATAATAATGTGTGCAATTGGGGAAATCACAGGGAGAGTGGAGGCCCTGCGATGCTGCGATTTCACTGAGGCTTGCCTCACTGGGAAACCCCACCTCCGGACTTCCATTGCCAGCAAAGCACCCGTTTTTGCAATGCTGGGATTCTTCTGCTGGGATTCCCCTGCAGCATCACAAAAACGCAGAAGTCCGGAGGTGGGGTTTCCCATGGTGCAGAGCCTCATGGGAATCCCACCAGTGTGAAAATGGGCACTTTGGCTAGCAAAAGGGGTGAATTTTGGGCTTGCATGCATTAATCACTTTTCCATTGATTCCTATGGGAAACATTGTTTCGTCTTACAAACTTTTCACCTTATGATCCTCATTATGGAACCAATTAAGTTTGTAAGACAAGGTATCACTGTATTGGCATCTTTTAATATTTGTGCTAACTGTTTCTTTCAAACAAACTTCAATATAAGCAATCTTATTCTGTCATTATAAATGTCTAGTTATTTTTTCTTTTGATTTTTCTGTTTTTAGAGGGTTTGCTTCAGTGGTGGGTTCAAAACCCTTTTACTACCAGTTCACTCACACACTCGACCGCGCCATGCTTTTGCGCATGCACAGAAGCATCCTGAACAGATGGACAGAGCCTCTTGCCACCTAGGCTACCAATTCTTAACAAGACTGAACCAGGAACAACCCACTATTGGTTTCGTTCTTTCTAAGGCAGTGTTTTTCAACCAGTGTGCCGTGGCACACTAGTGTGCTGCGAGACATGGTCAGGTGTGCCGCGAAGCTCAGCAAGAGAAAGAAAGCAAGACAGAGAGAAAGAGAGAGAAAGAAAGCGAGAGAGAGAGAGAGAAAGGCAGGGAAGGAGGGAGAGATAGAAAGAGAGCAAAAAAGAGAGGAAGGAAGGAAGAGAGAAAGAAAGAGGGATGGAGAGAGAGGAAGGAATGGAAAGAGAGAAAGAGGGAGAGAAATAGAGCAAAAGAGAGGAAGAGAGAGAGAGAGATAATTTTTTTGTCCAAACTTTTTTAGCCCCACCCCACCCCCCCTTGCTCAATGTGCCCCATGATTTTGTATATGTAAAAAATGTGCCGCAGCTTAAAAAAAGGTTGAAAATCACTGTTCTAAGGAGAGCATAGAAAAGAGGGTGCCTGATTTGCAAATGTAAACAGTTCAATAGGTATATTGCCTTCCTCTACTTCTGACTTCACCTGATTTCCCTCTAAAGTCTATGCTACTTCTAGAAAGGTTTTGTTTCTTTACCCTGAGTAGATCCATTTTGCTCCTGTGAATTCTTTATCTTGTATTATAAATCAACATTAATCTGCTAGCCTCTGTTCTGTTATTTCTGTTTCTGATGGATGTTCTTTCAGGAACTTGTTCATTTTTTAAGACTTCTTCATTTTGGTAGATTAGATTTATAGTAAGATATCATTATTTCCTTGTTTTCAATCTTTGTATATTTGTGTTGGATAAGGAACCTTTTTTTTACCCCAGTAGTCCTGCAGTTGCTAGATCTGATTACTCAGCCATCAGTCTGAGTACAAATTTTATAGCTCATTTGTCATGTTTCTGACTATTGGTGAAAAATGAGCTATAGCAGTGATTGTGAACCTATGGCACGAGTGGCACAAGTGCCACAGGTGGACATGGAGCCATATCTGCTGCCACAAGAGCCATTGCCCTAGCTCATCTCCAAAGTTTATGTCTGTGCCACCCAGATGATTTTTGTCTCCCACAAAAATCCCACAAGGCTCTGGGTGGGCGTTTTTGGCTTCCAGAGAATCTGCAGGGGGATGGGGAGGTGTTTTTACCCTCCCCCTGCTCCAGGGAAGTCTTTGGAGCCTGGGGAGGGTGAAACACAATCCTCTTAGGCCCACCAGAAGTTGGAAGACATGCCGTTTCTGGCCTCCAAAGAGTCTTCAGTGGGCAGGGGAAGCTGTTTTCACAATCCCCAGGCATTGAATTATGGGTGTGGGCACTCACACATGTGCAATAGCATGTGTGCATGCTCTTTCGGCACTGGAGGGGAAAAAGGTTTGCCATCACTGAGCTATAGGATTAATTACTGATGGCTGAATAATCACTTAACCCTTGTTGTCTTGGAAGATAACCAAACCAATGTGGGTTTCCGTAAACTACATCTCACCATATTATTTATGGGACAGACACTCTTAATCTGGCTCCTATGAGACACTTGCCTTTTATAGTTAAACCTCTGTCAGATCTACAAGGAAATCTCAAGGATTTAGAAAAAGAAATATGGAAATAAATTTGGCAATGTGCGAAGCTGAAGGAAGTCATCCTAACATTGCGAGACAAGAAATTATCCTATTTACTGTATGTAAAGAATCATTTCAAGAAAGGTTTGTAAAGCAAGTGTTAGTACTTACAGGACGAATATAACTGGTGTTTGGGGAGAATATTTGGACAGGGAGTCATTGCTCACAGTCGCTCATGCCCTTATCACCTCGAGGTTCGATTACTGCAACACTCTCTACATGGGGCTACCTTTGAAAAGTGTTCAGAAACTTCAGATCATGCAGAATGTGGCTGCGAGAGCTATCGTGGGGCTTCCTAGATTCGCCCACGTTTCTACAACACTCCATGGCCTGCACTGGCTGCCGATCAGTTTCTGGTCACAATTCAAAGTGTTGGTAATAACCTTTAAAGCCCTACATGGCATTGGACCAAAATACCTCCGGAACCGCCTTCTACCGCATGAATCCCAGCAGCCAATAAGGTCCCACAGAGTTGGCCTTCTCTGGGTCCTGTAAACTAAACAATGTCGTCTTCTAAACAAGAGCCTTCTCTGTGGCAGCCCCGGCCCTCTGGAATCAACTTCCCCCGGAGATCAGAACGGCCCCCACCCTCCCTGTTTTTCACAAATTACTCAAGACCCACCTATATCGCCAGGCATGGGGGAACTGAGACACCTCCCCCAGGCTCTTATATTTTATGATTGGTATATATGTGTTGTATGGTTTTTTAACTATTGGGGTTTTATATATACATATATATATATATCTTTTAATATTAGATTTGTTGTACTATTATGGCCTTTTACTATTGTTGTGAGCCGCCCCGAGTCTTCGGAGAGGGGCGGCATACAAATCTAATAAATAATAATAATAATAATAATAATAATAATAATAATAATAATAATAATAATAATAAGAAGAAGAAGAAGAAGAAGAAGAAGAAGAAGAAGCTAATTTGAGTTAGAAATTATTTTTAAAGTTTTAAGTACAAATTTTCATTCCATTCATGTAGGATAATTTCATATTCCTGTGAATGCTTCTTAATTCAAATTTCTAATGATCTGTGTAACTGGTCAGTCCGTGTACATCAAAAAGTGGAACATGCTAATGGCAGTTAATTTACACTGATCACAGGATCTAATTTTAACAAAAATATTGCAGCTTTTCCAAAGCCCATGAAGGAATAGATTTGACTTACTGTTATATGAGCTCTGCTTATTATATGAATAAATGCAGAGCAGAAATCTCAGCAAACATTCAAGAGTCATTGCAAGAAAGAAAAAGAAAAGATCAAAACTCTACAGGAAACATGGAACATTTTAAAATCTCACCTGGGGTTCTTAAGAAATATTGCAACACATTGAAACTCATCACCAAAGGATTCCAATCAAAACTTTCCCAAAGGCCAATGATATGTTAAAAATGAAAAGATTCAGAAAAAAAATATGGAACACCAGAGAAGAGGTCACAAATAATTCATTTTAGGAAACTTTAGAACAGAATACAGTCTTTCTGAATTAATAAAGAATTACATTGAAGTTACAGAGTTGGTTGAAGTTGGAAAGCATCAAAAGGGAATAAATGAATAAGAAAAGAGGATCATAACTAATATTATCTTAAATGCTACCATTGCTACTAATAGTAAGAGTCTACTAAATTAAAAATGACCCATCTTTTTGTGTTCATGGTGCACTTGATGTCATTTGTACAGACTAAAGATGCAATATAAAGAAGTATATAAATGATGTGTAGGAGGAGCTATATATATAATATACTTCTCTACATTGCATCTTTTATATATTATATATTATATGTTCAAAAAAATAAAGGGAACCCTCAAAGAACACATCCTAGATCTAAATGAATGAAATATTCTCATTGAATACTTGTTCTGTACAAAGTTGAACATGCTGACAACATATGAAATTGATTGTCAAACAGTGTTGCTTCCTAAGTGGACAGTTTGGTTTCACAGAAGTTTGATTTACTTGGAGTTATATTGTGTGTACTTCACATTTAACAACAACACAAGAGTACACAATAGATACAAACTAAATGTAAATCGCTCCAAACTTGACTGCAGAAAATACAATTTCAGCAATAGAGTGGTCAACACCTGGAATTCACTACTGGACTCAGTTGTTTCCTTCCCCAATCTCAAAATCTTCAACCTTACATTATCTACAATAGACCTCTCCTCTTTTCTAAGAGATCTGTAGGGGGCATGCATAAGTCCACCTTCGTGCCTATCATCCCTGTCCTAATGTCTTTTTATCTTTTCTATCTCCACTTTATACTTATATTATGTTAAACATACTACAATGTTATATTTGTATGACAAATAAATAAATTATATAGAATTTGAGAGTGAACAGCTTTATTTAAACTAAATCCAGATAGAGTAGCTTAGGCTACAATAATGGCTGAGTTCCACCTCTGACTTACAGCTGTGTCACAAAAATATTACTAAGCAGAAGAAAAGGATTTGGGGGTAGTGATTTCTGACAGTCTCAAAATGGGTAACAGTGCAGTCAGACGGTAGGGAAAGCAAGTAGGATGCTTGGCTGCATAGCTAGAAGTATAACAAGCAGGAAGAGGGAGATTATGATCCCGCTATATAGAGTGCTGGTGAGACCACATTTGGAATACTGTGTTCAGTACAGTACTGCAAAAAGATATTGACAAAATTGAATGGGTCCAAAGACGGGCGACAAGAATGGTGGAAGGTCTTAAGCATAAAACATATCAGGAAAGACTTCATGAACTCAATCTGTATAGTCTGGAGGACAGAAGGAAAAGGGGGGACATGATTGAAACATTTAAATATATTAAAGGGTTAAATAAGGTCCAGGAGGGAAGTGTTTTTAATATGAAAGGGAACACAAGAACAAGGGGACACAATCTGAAGTTAATTGGGGGAAAGATCAAAAGCAACATGAGAAAATATTATTTTACTGAAAGAGTAGTAGATCCTTGGAACAAACTTCCAGCAGACGTGGTTGGTAAATCCACAGTAACTGAATTTAAACATGCCTGGGATAAACATATATCCATCCTAAGATAAAATACAGAAAACAGTATAAGGGCAGACTAGATGGATCATGAGGTCTTTTTCTGCCATCAGTCTTCTGTGTTTCTATGTTTCTAAGCTCCATTACACAGAAAATGATTTGAAGCCTGTGGACAAATATTATACAACCATATGAAAAACATATAGTTTTTTAAAATAAATGTTTAAGTCCGATTGCACTGTAAAATCAAAGATGGTGGAAGAGTATAAGTAACTCGGTTATTTATCATCTGTTTCAAAACATTAACTTAAATTCAGACGGGCCTTCTTAAAAGCATTATTGAGACAGATAATCAGTGATGTGCTACAAATTTTCAGAAATTTTGTGAGCTGGTTGACAGCAAAGCTGAATCAATGCACCTAGCATGCCAATCAGCTGTTTGGCAGTCAGCGGAGAGAGTTTCTAAGCATTTACCACATACCATTGCATGGCCCTCTAATATCTGGGTTTTCAGCTGATGACAAGCTTCAAGGAATATTTATTTATTTATTTATATATATATATATATATATATATATATATATATATATATATATATATATTTATTTTGTTCAATACAAATTGAAAGTTAAGGAGAATAAAAACGTGTAGTAGTAAATATCAGGGAAGGGATAGAAGAAGAGATATGAGAATAGAATACATCAATGAAGAGTATAGGAAGGATATATGGATGGGAGAAAAGATATATAAAATATAGGAGAGACAATTGGACTAGTGCACTTATGCTCGCCCCTTACTGACCTCTAAGGAATCTGGAGAGGTCAATCGTGGAGAGTCTAAGGGAGAAATGTTGGGGGTTGACATCAAGGAGTCTGGTAATGAGTTCCATGCTTCAACAACTCGATTGCTAAAGTCATATTTTTTACAGTCAAGTTTGGAGCAGTTGATATTAAGTTTGAACCTGTTGTATGCTCTTGTGTTATTGCGGTTGAAGCTGAAGTAGTTGTTGACAGGCAGGATGTTACAGCATATGATCTTGTGGGCAATACTTAGATCATGTTTAAGGCATCGTAGTTCTAAGCTTTCTAGACCCAAGATTTTAAGTCTAGTTTCATAGGGTATTCTGTTTCGAGTGGTGGAGTGAAGGACTCTTCTGGTGAAGTATCGTTGGACCTTTTCTAGGGTGTTGATGTCTGAAATTCGGTGTAAGTTCCAGACAGGTGAGTTGTATTCGAGGATGGGTCTGGCGAAAGTTTTGTAAGCTCTGGTGAGTAGTGTGAGATTGCTGGAGCAGAAGCTACGTAGGATCAGGCTGACAATTTTAGAAGCCTTTTTGGCGATATTGTTGCAGTGGGCTTTGGCACTTAGGTCATTTGATATTACTATTCCAAGGTCTTTTACTACGTAGGGGTTCTTTGTCAGATTTTGTTTATTTAGTTTGTATAGGAGGTTTGGATTCTTTTTGCCGTTGTGGAGAACAGAGCATTTGATAGATGATATTTCAAGTTGCTAAGTGTTAGACCAATCTGAGATGAAGTCAAGGTCTTTTTGGAGAATAGTTGTGTTGTCTGTGGTATTGAAAAGTTTTACATTGTTGGCAAAAAGAACACAGTTTTTAAAGTTTTCTTCTGATTTTTGTAGTGATCATCCCAAGAAGAGAAATGGAAGGACATTATGAAGAGTCCTGACATCATGCATGCAGCCCACAGCCCATAAATATAGTCTCCTGTGCATTTCCTGAAGAGAACTGTAGAGGAAAATCCCTCCATATATTATAATCAGTTAAAATACTGTGTGCTTTTTGCCGACGATGTGAAACTTTTCAACACCACTGACAACACACTCACTCTCCAAAAAGACCTCAACTTTGTCTCAGATTGGTCTAACACCTGGCAACTTCAAATATCAACCAACAAATGCTCTACCCTCCACATCGGCAAAAAGAATCCAAACCACATTTATGAACTAAATAAACAAATTCTCGCAGCTAACCCGCACTCAGTAAAAGACCTTGAAATACTAATATCAAATGACCTAAGTGCTAAAGCCCACTGCAACAATATTGCCAAAAAGGCTTCCAGAGTTGTTAACCTGATCCTACGTAGCTTCTGCTCTGGCAATCTCTCACTACTGACTAGAGCCTACAAAACCTATGCCAGACCCATTCTCGAATACAGCTCATCTGTCTGGAACCCACACCACATCTCAGACATCAACACTCTCGAAAACGTCCAAAGATATTTCACCAGAAGAGCCCTTCACTCCGACACTCGAAGCAGAATACCTTACAAAAATAGACTAACTATCCTGGATCTTGAAAGCTTAGAACTGCGGTGCCTAAAACACGATTTAAGTATTGCCCACAAGTCATATGCTGCAACGTCCTTCTGGTCAACGATTACTTCAGCTTCAACAGCAACAACACAAGAGCACACAACAGATTCAAACTTAATATTAACCGCTCCAAACTTGACTGTAAAAAATATGACTTTAACAATCGAGTTGTTGAAGCGTGGAACTCATTGCCGGACTCAGTGGTGTCAGCCCCCAGCCCCCAACATTTCTCCCTAAGACGCTCCACGATTGACCTCTCCAGGTTCCTAAGAGGCCAGTAAGGGGCGTACATAAGTGCACTGATGTGCCTATCGTTCCCTGTCCAATTGTCTTTCCTTATCTCATATATCATATATTTTCTCTCCTTTCCTTCTACTTCTCTTCTTTCTTACTTTCAATCTTTATATATATTACTTAATGTCTATTCTCTTTCATATGTATTGTATATTGGACAAAGAATAAAATAAATAAAATAAAATATTCTCTGGTATATAATTTTCTTTTAGCCATTAGTTAACCAATTCTTCAGTTGTTGACATAACAAAATTCTATACACTGCAGAAATAAAGGCAGGTGGCCGGCCAAAGTCTCTAACTCCAAATGATAGTTTCAGATGATGAAAAATTAACAGTTAGATGCTGTTTGTTCCTTAATGCTAAAAATAATTCTTTCTGAATAGTTTAATATAGAAAATCATGGCTGTAAATTAAGTAAAAGAACAGACTTGGGTTTTCTATTTTTTAGCTAACTCATTTTCTTCCCTTATAAACAGATTTCAATTTCTATGATACAACAAATGTGCAGTAAAACTGATTTTTAAAATTGTCAACTTTCATGTTATCTAATTCATTCTGAGAACATACTTCCAAACTGAAAGATTGAAGACCAAACCCATCCCAAGTAAAGGCCTCTGTTATATTAAACCCTTGCAACAATTACTATTGTATATTTAAAAGCCTAACTGCAAGAAATTAATAGATGGTGCCATTAAGTGCAATACAGTAGTACCCCTAGATACGAGCATAATTGGTTCCATAAGGGAGCTTGTATCTCGAGGCAACTCATATTCTGGAACAAATAACTTTTTTCCCCTCGGAGATAACCAAAAGCAAGGATTCTAACCAAAAGCAAGGATTCTTGCGCCACCTAGTGGACGCTCGGCTCGTATCCCGAATTTCTTGGGAATAGAACAGAAATGTCTCTCCCCTCCTAGCTCGTATCTGGAAATACTCGCATGTAGAGCAGCTCGTATCTAGAGGTACTACTATTAAAATACCAGATGCTTATATTTTTACAACCTAAGTAGAAATGCTGGTCCTTTTCTTGATTGATGACACATTTTGGAGACTTTTTTAGAACTTTCCCATGTGTACTTGAAGATGTTTGCGAAGGTTGCTAGTCACATTAGTAACTCCATTCTTTCAGATATTTAGGAACAACAAAGATTCCAGCTTTGCTAAATCCAGATTAGAGCAGCGTATCTTTGAAACGAGGAAGACAAAAAGGAGATTTATGAAAGCTTCCTTTCAATGTAGATCCTAGGATTCAATGCCATCTGGTCATATCAGATTGCTATATAATCAAGGAGTCTCCCGCTAGCTTATCCATAGGGGAAACCCTTCAGAGATCTGCCATTTGCTATCTGAAATTGCAGCAGAGAATAAGTGTGATATATGATAAGCACTGCTTGCCAGAATCAGAGGTGCATGCTTTGGCATTTATTCATCCATTATGCTGGCTGCACAGAGATGCATCTGTGGAGTTGAAAGTATTTTTAATGAAGAAAAACAGCAGCATTTCAAGGTTTAATGAAAACATCCCCTCTTGTTCACAACATTCAGAAGTTTAAACTTTTCTCCAAATGTTAAATGCCAACTTCTTCTGAATACGAAGAACAAGTATTTCATGGGCAAGAGGTTTTCCCAGCCAACTTTAATAAGAAATTGAACCTGGCATGTTGATCCTTCGGTTCCTACCTATGGATTTGTTATAATTTCCATTCTATTAACCTCACATGGAGCAAAGGTTTCATATGACAGCACAAAATTATCCACTCGTTAATAGGAATCAATGTGTTCATACGTATTATAAATATGATTTTGGAAATATTAATTTGCACTTACTGGTACAGTATTATAATAATGCTAGTGTTAGCTAAGCAGGCATACACTTTGGAAGAGGAGGAAGTCATTATGCTGAGAACAAGTAGGGCAGAGCTGGCTGAAGGCATCTCTTCTGCAGCTTTTCTCAGAGAAAATATGCTAAATCTAGAGGCTTTAACAGTTCCTAATTGGCCTTTTATCAAATTACCAAACCAAAGAAATTTCGGCTATACAATCGAACTAGAAAAGTGGGAAAAGCTTTGGATTTACAATTGGCAGATGACAAAATCAATTACATTCAAGGAAAACCAGTATAAGCTGTTTTATAGGTCACGGGAAAGACTATCCAAAATGTTCCCGAAAGTCTCTCCGATATGCTGGAAATGCAAAAAAGAAAAAGATACGTTCTACCACCAAAGATGGACTTGTCCAGAGGCTAAAAATTACTGGAACAAGGTGGCTGACTGGTTGAAAGAAACACAAGGAAGGAACAAAGGAAGAACTGGAAAAAAAATGAGAATTATATTTATTGGCTATTTTTAACAAAAGAATTAAAAAAGAAGTAAGATACTTGGTCATTCATATTTTGACAGCTGCAAGGATAGTTTATGCTCAACAATAGAAATATGATAAAATACCGGAAGAAGGTATGATAATTAAAAAGGTGTTAGATTGTGCACAGATGGACAGGATGTCAAAAAAATTAGAAGAGAAAGAAGATTCAGAATATTATAAGATATGAGGAAATTTTTATGACTGGCTAGAGGAAAGGACAACGATAAAATAAATAAATTATAAATTTTCAAAAGAGATATTTTTTTTTTAAAAAGGCAAAAGTAACACAAAGCAATACGTTAACAAAATAATAACAAGTTATGAGGAAAAATTCTTCGATTGAACATTCTAAAAGAGTGGGGAAATTACTTTTCCTGAATGTTTGTTTTGTTTTCTGTTCTGTTTATTTGTCTGTTTGTTTGTTTTTATTTACTTGTACCTATTTGCAATGTCTTTGTATGTATATACAGTGGTACCTCAAGATACGAACCCCTCGTCTTACGAAAAAACCCGAGATACGAACCCGGGGTTCAGAAAATTTTTGCCTCTTCTTACGAACTTTTTTCGTCTTACGAACGCCAAACCCGAACTTCCGGGTTCGGCGTTCGGGAGGCTGATGGGAAGCCCCGCAGCCCAGCTGTCACCTTTTAAAACAGCCGGGGGGCTTCCCAGCAGCCTCCCGGAAGCCGAAGCCGGAAGTTCGGGTTTGGCGTTCGGCTTCAGGAGGATGCTGGGAAGCCCCCCGGCTGTTTTAAAGGTGACAGCCGGGCGGCGGGTCTTCTCGGCGGCGGCGGCAGGTTCGTAAGATTGAAAACGTTCGGGAGGCCGCTTTGGTTTTTTGGCTGGGAGGGAGGGCAGGAGGTCCGGCGCTGGGGGAGGGAGTCAGGGAGGTCCTCCTGCTCCCCCCTCCCAGTGAAAAACACAAAGACGGTCTACCGCCGGAGACCCCTTTGTATTTTTGGCTGGGGGGGGAAGCAGGAGGCGCAGGATCGGGCCGGCGGCGGGCACGGGAAAAGGCAGCAGGTCTGGGACACCCCCCACCCCAGCACTTTGAATCCCGCCGCTTCTGCTGGATACAGGCGATGGGCGGGGCGAGCTGCCACAGCCCCTGGCTTCCGCGCCGCTCGTCCCACCCACCGCCCGTATCCAGCAGAAGCTGCTGGATTCAAAGTGCTGGGGTAGGGCCTGTCGGGACACCCCCCATCCCAGCACTTTGAATCCCGCCGCTTCTGCTGGATACGGGCGGTGGGCGGGGCGAGCTGCCACAGCCCCTGGCTTCCGCGCCGCCCGTCCCACCCACCGCCCGTATTCAGCAGAAGTTGCTGGATTCAAAGTGCTGGGGTGGGGGCCTGTCGGGACACCCCCCATCCCAGCACTTTGAATCCCGCCGCTTCTTCTGGATACGGGCGGTGGGCGGGGCGAGCTGCCACAGCCCCTGGCTTCCGCGCCGCCCGTCCCACCCACCGCCCGTATTCAGCAGAAGCTGCTGGATTCAAAGTGCTGGGGTGGGGGCCTGTCGGGACACCCCCCATCCCAGCACTTTGAATCCCGCCGCTTCTGCTGGATACGGGCGGTGGGCGGAGCGAGCTGCCACAGCCCCTGGCTTCCACGCCGCCCGTCCCACCCACCGCCCGTCTTCAGCAGAAGCTGCTGGATTCAAAGTGCTGGGGTGGGGACTGTCGGGACACCCCCCATCTCAGCACTTTGAATCCTGCCGCTTCTGCTGGATACGCGCCGCCCATCTTCAGCAGAAGCTGCTGGATTCAAAGTGCTGGGATGGGGACTGTCGGGACACCCCCCCCCCCATCCCAGCACTTTGAATCCTGCTGCTTCTGCTGGATACGCGCCGCCCATCTTCAGCAGAAGCTGCTGGATTCAAAGTGCTGGGGTGGGGGACTGTCGGGACACCCCCCATCCCAGCACTTTGAATCCTGCCGCTTCTGCTGGATACGCGCCGCCCGTCTTCAGCAGAAGCTGCTGGATTCAAAGTGCTGGGATGGGGACTGTCGGGACACCCCCCCATCCCAGCACTTTGAATCCTGCCGCTTCTGCTGGATACGCGCCGCCCGTCTTCAGCAGAAGCTGCTGGATTCAAAGTGCTGGGGTGGGGGACTGTCGGGACACCCCCCATCCCAGCACTTTGAATCCCGCCGCTTCTGCTGGATACGGGCGGTGGGCGGGGCGAGCTGCCACAGCCCCTGGCTTCCGCGCCGCCCGTCCCACCCACCGCCCGTATTCAGCAGAAGCTGCTGGATTCAAAGTGCTGGGGTGGGGGCCTGTCGGGACACCCCCCATCCCAGCACTTTGAATCCCGCCGCTTCTGCTGGATACGGGCGGTGGGCGGAGCGAGCTGCCACAGCCCCTGGCTTCCGCGCCGCCCGTCCCACCCACCGCCCGTATTCAGCAGAAGCTGCTGGATTCAAAGTGCTGGGGTGGGGGACTGTCGGGACACCCCCCATCCCAGCACTTTGAATCCTGCCGCTTCTGCTGGATACGCGCCGCCCGTCTTCAGCAGAAGCTGCTGGATTCAAAGTGCTGGGATGGGGACTGTCGGGACACCCCCCCATCCCAGCACTTTGAATCCTGCCGCTTCTGCTGGATACGCGCCGCCCGTCTTCAGCAGAAGCTGCTGGATTCAAAGTGCTGGGGTGGGGGACTGTCAGGACACCCCCCATCCCAGCACTTTGAATCCTGCCGCTTCTGCTGGATACGGGCGGTGGGCGGGGCGAGCTGCCACAGCCCCTGGCTTCCGCGCCGCCCGTCTTCAGCAGAAGCTGCTGGATTCAAAGTGCTGGGGTGGGGGACTGTCGGGACACCCCCCATCTCAGCACTTTGAATCCTGCCGCTTCTGCTGGATACGGGCGGTGGGCGGGGCGAGCTGCCACAGCCCCTGGCTTCCGCGCCGCCCGTCCCACCCACCGCCCGTATCCAGCAGAAGCGGCGGGATTCAAAGTGCTGGGGTGGGGGCCTCTCTGGACAAGCCGCGCACAAAGGCCGAGGCAAGGCTGAGCAGGAGGAGAAGCCAACCAGCGAGGCGGTGGGCTGGGAGCCGCAGGCGAAAGGAGCTCGGGCATCGGAGCGCGGTGCCAGGCATTGTTCTCCGGACCCTGCCCGCTCAGCCCCGCGGCGGCCCTTTCCCTCTCCAGGCTGCAGGCGGGGTCCGGAGAACAATGCCCGAGCTCCTTTCGCCTGCGGCTCCCAGCCCACCGCCTCGCTGGTTGGCTTCGCCTCCTGCTCAGCCTCGCCTCAGCCTTTGTGCGTGGCTCCTCCGCCAGACGTGCCCCTTCGCAGCCCCCTCGCTCCTTGTCCCGACAGCCCCCCCCCCACCTCAGCACTTTGAATCCAGCAGCCGAACCTCGCGGGGAAGCCGGGCAAGAGCGATCTCCTGCCGGCCATGGGCGAGCGGCGGGGAGTAGCCAATGGCCGGCAGAAGATTGCTCTTGCTGACCTGATGCCTCGCGGTGAAGCCGGGCAAGAGCGATCTCCTGCCGGCCATGGGCGAGCGGCGGGGAGTAGCCAATGGCCGGCAGAAGATTGCTCTTGCTGACCTGATGCCTCGCGGTGAAGCCGGGCAAGAGCGATCTTCTGCCGGCCATGGGCGACTCCCCGCCGCTCGCCCATGGCGGGCAGAAGATCGCTCTTGCCCGGCTTCCCCGCGAGGCAGCAGGTCAGCATCCTGGGCGGGCGGGCGAGCGGCGGGGAAGCCGGCGGCTGTGGCAGCTGCTGCCCCCCCCCCCCGGCTGTTTTAAAAGGTGACAGCCAGGCGGCAGCGTTTTTTTGGGGTTTTTTTTTTTGTTGTTGCATGGATTAATAGACTTTACATTGTTTCCTATGGGAAACAATGTTTCGTCTTACGAACCTTTCGTCTTACGAACCTCCTCCTTGCACCAATTAAGTTCGTATTATGAGGTATTACTGTATATATATACATGTGTGTGTGTGTGTGTGTGTGCGTGTGTGTGTGTGTGTGTAGGATTTGGAAATTTCTGGCGGCGTTTCGACGAGGTCCCACTCGTCATCTTCAGGCTGGTGCTTCTGTCCTTGTTCTAGGGTGAACACAGCGAGACCTGAGGTGCCTTTCCTCTATAAATACTGATGGCTGGGTGTGGTTTGATGGCTCAGCAATTGCCTGCTGAGTAGAAACTTCCTGGTGAGTCAGTGGGGTAACACCTGAGGTCCTTGATGTAACTGAGGTATGCTGATTACTTAATGGTTGTAGATTAGGCGTGATATCCTGAGTAGTTGGAGCTTGCAGGCTACTTGATTGTTTTGCAATGTGTGTTCTGAGTCTGGTTTCAGTTTCTATGGCTGGGATACGTTTGTTAATGAGGGCTGGTTTCCAGATGTCTGGTAGGCGGGAAGTATCATCCCGCTTGTTCATATTTTGGGGATCCCAAAATGTTTTGGTAAGGCACATTTTATGTCCAGCATTTTTTTCTTTTTGAGTGTGAAGAAATATCTATTAAACCAGTTAGGGATTGTACAGGTAGTCCTCAACTTACAAATGACTAAATTTAGTGACTGTGTAAAGTTACAACAGTGGTATGGGGGAAAGGGACTTATAATTGTGTTTCACAGTTATGACCATTGCAGGATCCCTGTAATCATTTGATCAAAATTCAGATTTTTGGCAACTGGTTCATATTTATGACGTGATCAACTTTTGCAACTTTCTGACTAGCCTAATTAATGCTGAACCCAGATTCACTTAATAACCGAATTTACTAAATTAATAACTTCAGTGGTTTACTCAACAACTGAGGCAAGAAAGATCGGAAAACTCACTTAACAAATGTTTCACTTAGCAATAGAAATTTTGAATTCTATTGTGGTTGTAAATCAAGGACTACCTGTATTTGCATTTGTAAACAGTATAAAGTAAGCAAAATATATATACAGTGGTACCTCTACTTAAGAACTTAATTTGTTCCGTGACCAGGTTCTTAAGTAGAAAAGTTTGTAAGTAGAAGCAATTTTTCCCATAGGAATCAATGTAAAAGCAAATAATGCGTGCAAACCCATTAGGAAAGAAATAAAAGCTCAGAATTTGAGTGGGAGGAGGAGAAAGAAGAGGAGGAGGACAGTCACTGCCAAAGGAAGAAGGTGAGATGAGGGGAATCAAAAAAATCCAAAACTTTAAGGCTTAAAAAAAAAAGAGGGACTCTGAAGTGGCAAGGAGGAGCATGTGCTTCCCATACACCAGGCGCAAAGCTGCCTCCCATACACTGCGCCAGAGAGAGAAACCCAGGCAGGCAAGAGGGGGGAACCTCACGCTCCTTTGACCGAAAGGCGGCTGCTGCTACTGCTACCTACTTCCTCTTCCTTCCCATGCTGAAGGGCTCCCCCCTCCTCTCGCTTACTCACTTTGTAGCGCCTTTCCTTCACTGTGGTAATTCCTCAATTTGCCTGAACCTGAGTTGATCCGGCCAGGACGAAGAGCCCCCTTTTGCCTTTCCATGCTCCAGGAGGCAACCTTGCACCGGGTGTATGGGACGCAGCGTGAGAGAGTTACCACAGCAAAGTGGTTTATTCCCTCTCCAAGCACCCAGAGAAAGAAAAATGTTCCATTTGCTCTGGACTGCCAAAGCCTCCTTAATCGCCACCGAAAGGCTCCGCTGGCAGCCCAGAAAAGCCCGAGATGTCCATAATTAAAGGGGGAATATAGGGAAACTGGCTGGGCCTTCGTGCCACTTTCAAATTTCCTGGGAAATTTTTCCAGGCTTCGGTTCTGAAGTAGAAAATGGTTCTTAAGAAGAGGCAAAAAAAATTTGAACACCTCGTTCTTATCTAGAAAAGTTGTTAAGTAGAAGTGTTCTTAGGTACAGGTGCCACTGTATATTAGCTCAGCCTAATTTTGAAAGAACCCAAAGTCTTTTTATTTAGAAATGTCTCATTTTTCCCAAAATATCTATCCGGAAGCTTCTCTGTAGAGAGCTAGCTTTGTTTGTTTGTTTGTTTGTTTGTTTGTTTGTTTGTTTGTTTGTTTGTTTGTTGATTGATTGATTGATTGATTGATTGATTGATTGATTGATTGATTGATTGATTGATTGGATTTGTATGCCGCCCCTCTCCGTAGACTCGGGCCAGCTAACAACAGTAATAAAAACAGCATGTAAATCCAATACTAAAACAACTAAAAAACCCTTATTGTAAAACCAAACATACATACAAACAAACATACCATGCATAAATTTTAAGGGCCTAGGGAGAAAGAATATCTGAGTTCCCCCATGCCTGACGGCAGAGGTGGGTTTGGTGCTGCTGTGGATACACAAAGCAGGTGAAAAGTTAAACAAAACTGGGAAAGATATACAGTTTAAAATATAAGAGTAATCCTCGAAGCCCTGGATGTTTATCAGCTGTTAATACTTATTTCTTTCTCAGGTCACATGGTTTAAGTTGGGCAGCTTTATACAGTAAGTCTAATAAATAAATACTTCGCAAAGCATTTAAAGCATGATTACTACAAGTTGCACATCATTGAGATAATCATTAAAAAAGTCTCAAATCAGCCTTTGGGCTATGTAGTATAGAATAATCTACTCTCAACTTCTTCAGGCAAAGTCTTTCCCAGCCCTGCTACCCTGTTTCCCCGATAGTAAGACACCCCCGATTGTAAGACGTATCAGGGGTTTCAGGGGGATCGGCTAATATAAGCCGTACCCCGAAAGTAAGACATATGTCTTACTTTCGGGGAAACACGGGGGTATTGCCGCCTCCCTCTCATCTAGCTGCGCGCCGCCTCCTGCCCACGTCCCCCCCTCCATACGTCGCCGCGTCTGCCACCTCCCTCTGATCTTAATGAGCGCCGCCTCCTGCCCACTTCCGCGCTGCCCCCCCTCCATACGTCACCACGTCTGCCGCCTCCGTCTGTTCAGGTTGTTAATAAATGTTAATTTTATGGTTAAAACAAAAAATTCGACAATTTTTTTCCAATATATGACATACCCCAAAAGTAAGACATAGTGGGGCTTTTGGGGATAAAAAGAAAGTAAGACACTGTCTTACTTTCGGGGAAACACGGTATTAAATCAACGAATTGAAGCTATTATGAGAATGTAAAGTCAAACAATTTGCACGCAGGTCATATTCTCTGCTACTAAGCTTTAGGAGCTTTCCCAGCACAGTAAAGCAATTTAGTGAGTGTTAGAAATTGTTGGTTTGAAATTTATAATATTTTTCAAGCATATATTATAGATTAGATTAGATTAGATTTATTGGATTTATATGCCGCCCCTCTCTGCAAACTCGGGGCGGCTCACAACAAAGTAAAAACAATACATAATAACAAATCCAATACCCACCAACCCAATTACAATGTTAAGCTAAAAAATTCATAAAAAACAACCCCAGAATATTAAAAAACAAGCACACAATCAATCTAACACCAAAACAACATGGGCAAGGGGGAGATGTTTCAGTTCCCCCATGCCTGACGGCAGAGGTGGGTTTTAAGGAGTTTGCGAAAGGCAAGGAGGGTGGGGGCAATCCTAATCTCAGGGGGGAGTTGGTTCCAGAGGGTCGGAGCCGCCACAGAGAAGGCTCTTCCCCTGGGTCCCGCCAGACGACATTGTTTAGCCGACGGGACCCGGAGAAGGCCAACTCTGTGGGCCCGAACCGGTCGCTGGGATTCGTGCGGCAGAAGGCGGTCCCGGAGATATTCTGGTCCGGTGCCATGAAGGGCTTTATAGGTCATAACCAACACTTTGAATTGTGACCGGAAACTGATTGGCAACCAATGCAGACTGCGGAGTGTTGGAGTGATATGGGCATACTTAGAGAAGCCCATAATTGCTCTCGCAGCTGCATTCTGCACAATCTGAAGTTTCCGAACACTTTTCAAAGATAGCCCCATGTAGAGAGCGTTACAGTAGTCGAGCCTTGAGGTGATGAGGGCATGAGTGACTGTGAGCAATGACTCCCGGTCCAAATAGGGCCGTAACTGGCACACCAGGCGAACCTGGATCCTTATCAATGAGTGGTGCAGTGGCCTAGAGCAGTGTTTCCCAACCTTGGCAACTTGGAGATATCTGGACTTCAACTCCCAGAATTCACCAGCCAGCATTCAATGGCTGGGGAATTCTGGGAGTTGAAGTCCAAATATCTTCAAGTTGCCAAGGTTGGGAAACACTGGCCTAGAGACTGAGATTTTGACTCACAATCAAGAGCCTGTGAGTTCAATCCTAGATAGAGGCAGATATTTCTCTCTCTGGGCACGATGAGAATATATCTTAAGAATATATATTATATTTATATTTATTTTAATTTATGTATTTATTTATATAAACATATACAAGATAGCAAGCATTGGTGTAAACAGATATAAATATAACTCTGCATCGGTGACAGGAAGAGCATCTGGCCACTAACCACTCAGCTCCATTGAGTTACCCAGACTCCACCCCGTAAGGGATTATGGGTTCATTAAAAAGAGATGGTGATGATATCATCATAATAAAGAAGTTTTTTTTAAAAGTGCAGTGTTTTTATTATTATTTATATTTCTTATATTTATATGCCACCTATCTCACTATTGTGCGACTAACACCGCCCCTGCCCCCACCTTGAGAAGAATGAAATATTTTGGGGGATATTAAGAGGCCAAATATTAAATTTCCCCAAAGGAGAAATGGAAAAAAACATGTTTTTAAAAGCAGAAACAGCCCCACTCTTTCTTAGTAGCCTCCAGCAGATGCCTGAAGTCTTTAGAGATGGATATTTTGTGCCCATTAAGAAAACTAGGCCAATCTATTCATAAACAAACATCTCCAGCTTCAGGTAATGGGATTAAGGACAGTATACGACCTTAAACTCCATTCATTAAGAAAGGTGGAAACCATACCAGTCCATTAAGAAAGATAGTCTAGAGGCAATAGATAACAAAATAAAATTACACATGCCAGACAGGATTAGGACCCATCTGTCCATCCATTACCCTGTGGGGGGAAGATTATGCCCCCTGTAGCCCTATTTGGACCAGGAGTCACTGCTCACAGTCACTCATGCCCTCTTCACCTCGAGGCTCAACTACTGCAATGCTCTCTACATGGTGCTTCCTTTGAAAAGTGTTCAGATCGTGCAGAACGCAGCCGCGAGAGCCATCATGGGGCTTCCAAGATCTGCCCACGTTTCGCCAACACTACGCTTCCTGCACTGGCTGCCGATCAGTTTCTGGTCACAATTCAAAGTGTTGGTTATGACCTATAAAGCCCTACATGGTATCGAACCAGAATATCTCCAAGACCGCCTTCTGCCGCACGAATTCCAGTGGCCGATTAGGTCCCACAGAGTTGGCCTTCTCCGGGTCCCGTCGACCAAACAATGTTGGCTGGTGGGACCCAGTGGAAGAGCCTTCTCTGTGGCAGCCCTGGCCCTCTGGAATCAACTCCCTCCAGAGATTCGAACAGTCCCCACCATCCTTTCCTTCCGTAAAATGCTGAAGACCCACCTTTGTCGCCAGGCATGGGGATAATTACCACCTTCCCCCCTTTTTTATTATGCTTTTGGCCTTACTGTATGATGGATTAGGTTGAATGTGTATGATTGTATAGTTAAGGATTTTATTATGTTATTAATGTTTTTTTAAATTGATTTAATTTTCTACTATTGGATTTGTAATGTATTGTACAGTATCACTGTTATGTTGTGAGCCGCCCCGAGTCTTCGGAGAGGGGCAGCATACAAATCTAATAAACTTTAACTATAAACTATAACTAAACTAAAAAGACCCTTGGGTACTATTCCAAAACATCTGGAGCACCACTTGAACACCATCAGCATTGATAAAAACACTAAAACTGCAAAAGGCAGCAGTATTTATTATTGTTATGGTTCATAAAATCACATCACAGAATCCGAATTTAGGCTGAGCAGGCTGAAAATTAGAAAAGTTGAAATCCAGCCGAATTGGATGGGATCAAGTTGAGAGCCCTGCCTTATATAGGCATTCTTTGCCTTCAACCACAATTGAATCCAAAATTTCCAAGCAGTTTTTAATTGAGTTTTGCCTCATTTTATGATCTTTCTTGCTATAGTTAAGTGAATCACTGTAGATATTAAGTTAACAACATGGCTGTTGAATAAATCTGGCTTCCCCACTGACTTTGTTCATCACATGACCCTGGGACACTACAACTGTCATAAATAACATGCCAACGTTATAACAGAATAGAATAGAATAGAATTATTTAATTATTATTATTTGTTTGTTTGTTTGGATTTCTATATCGCCCTTCTCCATAGAATCAGATTTACAAAAAATGGAATGGAATGGAATAGAATAGAATAGAATAGAATACCACCGGTGGTCTTCATCCCCCGGCGCATTTTGCAGGAGGCCCGGGGGACACGGCTGCCGGCATAGCCGCCATCTTGGACATGCGGCTGAGATCTCGCGAGGCTTCGCGAGATCTCGGCCGAAAATCTCGGTGAGGGTGGCCTGATCGATGACGAGTTCGGGCGGAGCCTGCCAGCCCTATAAAAGGGCTGGCTGGCTCAAAATTCAGCCTTTTCGCCCAGACTCATCAGGGACGCCATTTCCCCTAGGGCCATTCACCGGGTTAGGAGGAGAGTGAATAAGGCCCTGGGTAAGGTGGTCAGAGAGTTAGGTGGGGTTGTAGTGGCCCATCCCCTCATCACCATAGATCAGCCATGGCTTTACCAGGCTGACGGTGTTCACCTGTCAGATCAGGGGAACACCATCTTCTTACAGGACCTGCAGCGGTCACTGCGCGAGAATAGAATACAGAGGTGGAAAAGACCAGGATGTTCTAGTCCAATGATAGCGAAACTATGACACAGGTGCCACAGGGGGCACAAGGAACCATATCTGCTGGCACGCAAGCTGTTGCCCTAGCTCAGCTCCAATGTGCATGTGTGTGCTAGCCAGCTTATTTTTGGCTCACACAGAGGCTCTGGGAAGGCGTCTCTATCTACTCTATCCTTTGCCTTAATTCAAACAAGCAGTATCAAATAGAAGCTACATTCCCATTCCCACTATGAGAAATAAAGTTTTGATTTCTGTAATATTTTCAACAATCCACAATCAATATCATATTTTCAGTTCTTAGAAAAGGATTTGTCTACTACACTATTATGATGTCCATAATATTTATATAGTATTCCTGGCCAAATTGAGAAATGTAGCACATAGACAAAGAAGAAAATGAACAGTTTATCATAAATAATTGAGCTAAGTTCATTGATTTGTAGCAGATTCTATAAGACTTTGAAGAATGCTATTTCCATGTATGCATTTGATAATTGTATGTATTCGCAGGGATAAAAAGAGAAAAGCTTTTTAAAGCTCTTAGGTTTTTTTTAAAGGAACAATGTGGTGAACAGGTGTTCGCAACAAAATATTGTCATTATTATAGATTCCTAGATTTACATTCCAATTCTTGATTCCAGAACTTTTGCTGTGGCAATAAAAGATCAGAAAGCATAAATAGAAAATATAAAGTTATGAACATTAAATCCCTGGGAGATAAATAGCCTAAGAAAAAATAGGGTGAGATTTAGTGTTAGAAGGGAGAAAATAATAAAATAATTTTCTCATAATATAAACTCTGTTTTCTAACCTTCACCCTAACCTTAACTCTTTCGCTTCATATCAGTCACTGATATTTAAACAGCAGAACATGTAATTTTTGAAGACCAAGAGCAGTGAAAAGGTTGTGACCTTTATAAAAAGCTATTTTCATTCCAACTTCAGTCAGTCAAACTTTATTGCTGGTTCTGACCCAGAAAAATAGGAAAGAAACTGCAAGTAGACCAGGTTATACAGATTATTCATGCCCACTCCATAATAACCAGAGTTATCTTGGAATATTTATTTATTTATTGCTTGTTAAATCTACCTCATTTAACTCTGGGTGGTTTACAGCAACAAAACTCTGACAGTTTAATTGCCAAAAAATGCTATATATACAGTGTTCCCTCAATTTTCGCGGGTGATGCGTTCTGAGACTGCCCGCGAAAGTCGAATTTCCGCAAAGTAGAGATGCGGAAATAAATACACTATTTTTGGCTATGAACAGTATCACAAGCCTTCCCTTAATACTTTAAATCCCTTAATTACAATTTCCCATTCCCTTAGCAACCATTTAGATTACTACTCACCATGTTTATTTATTAAAGTTTATTAAAAAATTATTTATTAAAGGCGGACGAAAGTTTGGCAATGAGATATGACATCATCGGGCAGGAAAACCCGTGGTACAGGGGGGGAAACCGCAAAGTACTTTTTAATTAATATTTTTGAAATATTTTTGAAAAACCGTGGTATAGACTTTTCGCAAAGTTCGAACCCGCGAAAACCGAGGGAACACTGTACATACAATTATTCCGTCTGGCCTAGAAATGGAATAAGGTGTTAATAACTAATTGACTGCATTCTAATTGCATTAGAGAAGAATATCATCCCATGATTTGATACTTCCATCTTTGTAACAATAAAGTATTTCAGTATAGAGTATTTTGCAATATTTATTTTCCAACATTGCTGATGGTTGAAAAAATAAATAAACAGTAAGAGTCTAAAGGGCAAATATAATGCCAGTTTAATATGAAAACTCTTCTGCTTCAATTGACTCTTTTAAGGACCTTAGAATATTCATCTCTAATGATCTAAGTGCCAAAACCCACTGTAACAACATTGCCAAAAAAGCATTAAGAGTTGTTAACCTAACCCTGCACAGCTTCTTCTCTGATAATATTGTTCTTTTAACTCAAGCATACAAAACATTTTCTAGAACAATTCTTGAATACAACTCATCAGTCTGGAATTGGCACTACATATTGGATATTAATACAATTGAAAATGTCCACAGGTATTTCATGAGAAGAGTCCTCCACTCCTTTGTTCACAACAGAATACCTTATGCCACCAGACTTGAAATGTTGGGCTTGGTCAATTTAGAATAAGATCACCTTAGATCTGAGCTAAGTATAGCACATAAATTATCTGCTACAATGTTCTACCTGTCAATGACTACTTCAGCTACAACCACAACAATACATTAGCACACCATAGATACAAACTTAAGATAAACCACTCCAAACTCATTTGCAGAAAATATGACTACAGAACAGAGTGGTCAGTGAAGGGCTACCAATTTTTTTTACTACCACACTGTGGGCGTGGTTTATGCAGGATGCCCTGCATTTTCTTTCAACATCTTTCTGGGCTGGCGCTCCATTTTTGCTACCCCATTACGTTGCCCCCCACCACCACCATCCGGGCAGCAGCCCACCCCTGAGAGTAGTCAAAGCCTGAAATACACTACCAAACTCTGTGGTTTCTTCTCCAAATCCTCAAAACTTTAACCTAAGACTTTCTACTATGGATCTCACCTCATTTCTAAAAGGTCTGTAAGGGCATAATAGAATAGAGTAGAGTAGAGTAGAATAGAATAGAATAGAATAGAATAGAATTTTATTGGCCAAGTGTGATTGGTCACACAAGAAATTTGTCTTGGTGCATATGCTCTCAGCGTACATAAAAGAAAAAGATACATTTGTCAAGAATCATGTGGTACAACACTTAATGATTTTCATAGGGGTCAAATAAACAATGAAGAAACAATCAATATTAATAAAAATCTTATCATACAAGCAGCAGTCCTTAGTGGGAGGAAAAGGAGGATAGGAATGATGAGAAAAACTAGTAGAAATAGAAGTGCAGATTTAGTAAAAAGTCTGACAGTGTTGAGGGAATTATTTGTTTAGTAGAATGATGGCGTTCGGGGGGGAAACTGTTATTGTGTCTAGTTGTCTTGGTGTGCAGTGCTCTGTGGCGACATTTTGACGGTAGGAGTTGAAACAGTTTATGTCCAGGATGTGATGGGTCAGTAGATATTTTCCCCGCCCTCTTTTTGGCTCGTGCAGTATACAGGTCCTCAATGGAAGGCAGGTTGGCAGCAATTGTTTTTTCTGCAGCTCTGATTATCCTATGTGTCGGTCCTGTTGGGTTGCAGCACCAAACCAGACAGTTATAGAGGTGCAGATGACAGACTCAATGATTCCTCTGTAGAATTGTATCAGCAGCTCCTTGGGCAGTTAGAACTTCCTGAGCTGGCGCAGAAAGAACATTCTTTGTTTGCTTTTTTGATGATGTTTTTGATGTTAGGTGACCAGTTTAGGTCTTGAGATATGATAGAACCTAGAAATTTGAAGTAATCTAATGTTGATACTGTGTTGTCTAGTATTGTGAGAGGTGTAATGGGGGGAAGGGTTTCTCCTAAAGTCTACCACCATTTCTATAGTTTTGAGTGTGTTCAATTCTAGATTGTTCTGGTCACACCACAAGGATAGTTCTTCAACTTCCCGTCTGTATGCGGATTCATCATTGTCTTGAATGAGTCCAATCACTGTTGTATCGTCTGCAAAGTTCAGTAGTTTAACAGATGGATCGTATGAGATGCAGTAATTAGTGTATAGAGATAAGAGAAGTGGTCAGAGTACACGGCCTTGGGGGCCACCTGTTCTAATTGTACATGTATCTGATGTTATTTTTCCTAGCTTTACCTGCTGCATCCTGTCTGTTAGGAAGCGCACCAATGTGCATACCATCTGTGTCCTAATGTTTCCTTGTACTCAAAATTGTCTCATGTTTATACTTTTATTGTATTTATTTATTTGTTTGATTTTTATGCCGCCCTTCTCCTTAGACTCAGGGCAGCTCGCAACATGTTAGCAATAGCACTTTTTAACAGAGCCAGCATATTGACCCCACAATCCAGGTCCTTATTTTACTCACCTCGGAAGGATGGCTGAGTCAACCTTGAGCTGGTCATGAGATTTGAACCGCTGACCTACAGATCTACAATCAGCTTCATTGGCCTGCAGTACAGCACTCTACCTGCTATGCCACCCCGGCTCATTCTGTAATCTTATATATGCTTGACAAATAATAATAAATAAAATAAATAAATAAACCAGTTTTAACTCTGTCCAGTTTCTAGTATTTGACATCTGGTTTTAGCTACATTCCTTAGAAAACTGTATGCCAAGACAATGGTATCATGCCTTAATTTCTATAGCAAGAATGGAGATATGCAAAAAAAATAATACAGACACAATATTGGACTCCGGTACATTCATATAGAAAAGAAGTGTCTAAAATAGAATTTTATTGTAAATGTAATAAAGGTATGTTTCTTTAAAATATATATTTGTACTATGTCATATACTTACTACATTTTGAGAGAAAATAGTAAACTATATAAATATGATTGTGTGACAACACCTACAATTTCTAGAGAGTAATATTGTCTTAAATTATATATATATTACATGACATACTGTATGACAACCGGACAACATAAATGGATTCTCTGTGGACAAAAGATTGATACTGTAGTATCAGAAAGATAAATGTATGGCCCTATTTGCACAGTGAATTGAAAATCTTATCCCCTGTGGACAGTTACCGTAATAGGCATAGATTTTTATGGACAAGTATAATGATATATGGAATTTATTTATACAAAAAACAGCAGGTTAAAAAAGAATGATAGTAGTATAACAGTATCAGAAATAAATATATAGGTATTTGAATAATAGCTACATTACATTACTACCGTGTTTCCCCGAAAGTAAGACAGTGTCTTACTTTCTTTTTATCCCCAAAAGCCCCACTATGTCTTACTTTCGGGGTATGTCTTATATTGGAAAAAACCCATCCAGTAATACAAAAAATTATGGTATAAAATTGGAACCTGGTTGGAAGAAATAACTAAACAAAAAATTAAAAAGAAACCCAACGTAGATCAACTCAATCAGCCAGTAGTCCGAAGGCAAACAAGACAGGAGTTGCCATTTACTCAGCGGTAAGTTCTGCGGTGTCTTTCAGCGCTTCCTTACAAAAATGGGGGTGGGGGAGAAGGAAAGAAACTGGTACAGCAGCCGGCGTCACTTCCAAAGTCCTCTCCAAGCAGAGGATGCTAGAAACCACAGCCGGCTCCAGCGGAGGCAGAAAGTGACTGCAGCAGCGGCCAGCGGACGCTCGTAAACTGCCAGCGGCGGCAAAAGCAAGCGTAACAGAAGCGCAAAAGGGAGCCAGCGAGAGCAAAGCCGCTGTGATAACTCGCTTAGCTTCGCTTTCCGTCCCGTCCCTCCCCTTCAGCCGCTAGCTCCGCCCAGCCCTCGCCTTTAAGGGTGAATGGTCTAGAGCCGGGCGGCGGATGGGTTGTTGCTGCTGCTGCTGCCTTCACTGGAAAGATAATGTCGCATTCCCGGAATAAACCAGGCTGGTAGAGTTCGCCCTCTCTTTCTTTCCATCGCCATGAGGCCTGGCAGCGTGGACGGCAGGACCGCGCATTGCGTCTGTCTTGGATTGTTTCTTGCGCTGCTCGGTGGAGCCGGGACGCTGCGAGGTGAGTTGGAGCGCCGCACGAGGTGGGCGCAGAGGTGTGTTGCCTTCGCTAGAGAGGATCCGGCGGCAATACCCCCGTGTTTCCCCGAAAGTAAGACATATGTCTTACTTTCGGGGTACGGCTTATATTAGCCGACCCCCCTGAAACCCCCGATACGTCTTACAATCGGGGGTGTCTTACTATCGGGGAAACAGGGTATATAGAGTAGATAATTTTAACTGATATAACAATAATACTTTATTTCTTTTTCTTCTTTTTCTTATTGTACTTTTTCATTTTTAAAGCACATTTGAGAACGTCTGCATTTGCATTATAATCTTAATTGGTGTTGTGGTTTGCTCTGGCCCAGCTCCTGCCCCAAGGACTGTGGATGTGGGGGAGACATGCTGCAGGCCTGTTTTGCCCCCGGTGGAATCTGCTGATGAAGGCTCCTCTGACCAAGAAGACATGAGTGACAGGGAGGAGGAGAGTGTGGCAGACAGCTCAGAAGGAGATCAATTATCTAGCTCCTCCTTGGATTCAGAACAAGAGTTAATGATACAGCCACGCATGCGGAGAGCGATGCATATGCAACAACAACTGAGAGATTATTATCAAAGAAAATGAAGCCACCTGTGGTTGGGTGGGGCTATAAAGAGCAGCCTGTGGGTTTGGCCATTGTGGAGGATTATCTGATCATTGTGTTTTGTGACTGCTTTACTGACTTTGACTTTTTGTGTGCTGATTTTTCCCCGCTTTCAAACTAAACCAGGGCAAAGTGTGTTTCACTTTGTGAAAGAAAAAGGACTTGAATTGCCTCACAGCTGCAAGCTAAGTATCACAGAACTGATAAGGGACTTGTACAAATTACCAATTTGTTTGGAGACAAGGGCTCTTTGCTATACCAAAAGAGGGCTTGGTTTAAGTGAATTTTCATTATAAAGAACATTGTTTTGAATTTTCAAACGGGGGTGTGTGTCTGAAATTGTATCTGTGCATTTTTGGGGGGATTCTACCAGAGAGCTCGACAGAACAATTATCTTTGTGTTTTGTTTCTTTGTCTATTATTTTAAAAGCAAATAGATAGATTAAATAAAACTAATCTGTCATTAGTTCTTTCTGAACCAGAGTTTCCATTTCTTCTACGACCTATCAGAGCCTATGACAGTAAGAAGAGTATTGTCTATGCAAAGTAATAGTGTTATGGCTCTGTTAGCCAATTCTGGAAGGGAGTCTTTCTTGCTTAAGGCATCTATTATCGTATTATTGTAGTAATGAAAAGTACGATGGCCAAAATACACTCCTGTTGGCATCAAATTTGAAAGGTGCTTGGCTACAGTGCATCTCACACTCAAACTTGGATTCTTGTGAAGTGCATGTAAATGCACTTTTAGTTTCTTCCAAAGAGTTGGCTCTGTGAAAGCTACAAACAAGGTAAAAAGGAGTGATTTGGATGACTGTGTATATTTTTTTCAACTAAATTGGAGAATATTAAACCTTTATCTAGCACAAAGCAGCTTGCCTCTTCTTCTGCTTGAAGATTTTCTTCTGCCAGTCCAGCAACTTCCAATAAAGCATAGATCTAACTAATTATGCTGAGCAAACTCAGTTGCCAATAATTGACAGAGTTCTTTATCTTTTTTCCAAATAGGAATAATTCATGGCTGTGCTCCAGGCTCTAGGGTGGAAGTTGTATTATTGATGTAAGTTGAATGGGACTCCTGCCCTGGATCCTACCATGCAGGAAGAGTTCCTATCAGTTCACGTGGATTTAAATCCAGACCTGGGGCTGTTTCGAAGTTTTAATTGTCTAATTACTGTATGCATTTCAACAGCTGAAAACTGGACAACAGAGGCTCTTCCCCTAGATCAATCTCAGCATTATCCTAAATCTCACACTGAACTTGAAAATAAGTTTTCGGATTGTTGCTAGAAGAACTGGAAATAGTGGAGTAAGAATAGTGACATCAGATAACACACGGCTGGTTGGCAAAGCATGATCACATTATCCTCAGTCTGTATTAAGCTGTGTAGGTAGAAGATTTTGCACATGCTGTAAAAGTTGGGGTCTTGCAATAACTGAATTTTGAACCTACACAAGTTAAGGGTTGTTCAAATAACCAATGGACATATGGACCCGTGAAAGAAAGGATGTTATTTCCCTGTCTCTTCCCAATAATGAGAATGTGCTTGAACAGTAATAGGCACAGTTACTTCTGCCATAAGGTTTTGTAGGCAGGTCTCGTTTATGTATACTTCCTCTCTTTTGTTTGTTATACTAAAAGTTTGGGAAATCTTTCAACTTATTTTATTATGTTTCTTATAGACCAGGGTTGTCTTGATTTCATTGAGAGCTGCATCAGGGTTATTTATTTATTTATTTATTCATTTGTCCAATACACAAATACATAGGAAGAAAAATAGACATGTAGTAATATATATAAGGGTAAAGTGAACTTAGAGGAGAGCATATATGAAAGAAAGAGAATATATATGATAAGTGAGAGAAAGGAAAGACAATTGGACAAGGGACGAAAGGCACACCAGTGCACTTATGTACGCCCCTTATTGGCCTCTTAGGAACCTGGAGAGGTCAATCGTGGAGAGTCTAAGGGAGAAATATTGGGGGTTAGGGGTTGACACAATTGAGTCCGGCAATGAATTCCACGCTTCGATAACTCGATTGTTGAAATCATATTTTTTACAGTCAAGTTTGGAGCGGTTCGTATTAAGTTTGAATCTGTTGCGTGCTCTTGTGTTGTTGCGGTTGAAGCTGAAGTAGTCATTGAGCGGTAGGACGTTGCAGCATATGATCTTGTGGGCAATACTCAAATCGTGTTTTAGGCGCCGTATTTCTAGGCTTTCTAGGCCCAGGATTGTTAGTCTATTTTCATAGGATATTCTGTTTCGAGTGGAGGAGTGAAGCGATATTTCTGGTGAAATATCTTTGGACATTTTCAAGGGTGTTGATGTCTGAGATGTGGTATGGGTTCCAGACAGATGAGCAGTAGTCTAGGATGGGTCTGGCAAAAGTTTTGTAGGCTCTTGTGAGTAGTGTGAGATTGCCTGAGCAGAAGCTGCGTAGGATCAGGTTTGATTCCGGAGGGGTCAGGGTGAGTGTGGCCAGCTCAATGTCATCCGTGTCATCAAATATCACTTTTGCTAGTAGTTTGTTTTGCTAGCACTCTGCCAGTGAGAACAGAGCCTATGAGGGCCACACACAGCCCCCCCAGGCTGCATTTTTGGCAGCGACAGCCTCTTCCTCCTCCTCTTCCACTGATAACAGAGCCCAGGAAGCTTGCATGCAGAATTCTGTTTTTGGCAGGGGCACCACAGTCCAATCCTTCACTGTTTCCAGGGAAGCCCCATGGGCTAGATTTAAGCACCCATGAGCCAGATCTTGAGCTTCACTATACCCCTGCTATAGACAATGTTGGCAACCATGCCATTCCAACCCTAATTGGTCCCAAAGCCTTTACAGTCAATCACTGTTGTGGTTGGCTCTGGCCCAGCTCCTGCCCCAGGGAATGGGGAGGTGGATGCAGGGGAAAATTCAACATGTCACAGGCCTGTGTTATTGCCGACAGAATCAGTGCAGAGTTTAGTTTCCTCGGACGAAGAAGAAGGTGGGAGTGACTCGGCAGAGGAGGGCTTGGCACACAGCCAAGGCAGTCAATCTTCCTTATTTTCTATAGCTTCAGATGATGACATTTTGGACCCATGCAAGCTCAGGATTATGCGTAGAAGAGACCAAGTAAGAACATATTACAGGAAATAAGGGAGGCCACCTGTGTTTGGGTGGGGCTCCAGTAATTAGGGCTGCTGCTATAAATAGCAGCATGTGGGTTTGGCCATTGTGGAAGAATATCTGTTGCAGTTTCGTCAGGAATCTTGTGTGCTGGACTTTGTTGCTTTTTCACACCTTTGAAACCAAAGCAGAGCAGCGTGTGTTGGAAGAAGAAGGGGTGTGAAGTTTCTTCACAGCTGCTGGCTAAGTACTTAATGACTGCTTAAGGGAAACTGTACAGACTACCCAGTTGTTTTGGGAAGAGTGCTCTTTGCAATACAAAAAGAGTGCTTTGTTTATTTTGACTTTTGTGATAAAGAACAGTGTTTTGAATTTTCAAACGTGTGTGTGTGTCTGAAATTTGTATCCTTGAATTTTTGGGAGGCTTCTATCAGCCCGACAGAACAATCACTGACTGGATTTTTGTTTTTGCTGTTCTTTTTGCGGCATATCTTATAAAGCAATCACAGAACGATTTAAGTGTTTCTAGGCTCTATTCTCCTAATGGTTATTGCAGCTGATCAGACTCCTGCTCCAATTCACCTTCATCCCAAAACGTATGTGTAAGGTAAGAAACACACCAAATTAGACCAATGGCTTATTCTTCCCTCTAATCATTAGAAATCCCCAACCAGACCTTAATGTAAAACTTTCAATATCACAAAAGTCTAACTAAAGCTTTGAACAGCATTAATTTAGAGCCAGTAATTGAATGATGGGATTAATAATGAATTCTGAACAATACCAACCGTTTCAAGCCACACGTTTGTAATACAGAGTTATTAATGAAGCTATAACTTCAGGCATTTTAATTCAGTCTGGATTTTAATATTTATCGAGAGGCTCTTTGTACTTCACATAATACATTTCTGACATTCACTGTTGCCATTTGAATTGCTTAAAAGACAGCATTTAACAGATGCATCAGACTTCCACTTTTTTCTGTCTATCTCTATCAATTGTTGCTCTGATCTTCCATTTTCTGCCTCAAAAAGAATTTTATTGTTCAACTGTAGAGGAATCAAACACTAAATGTTATTATTATTACTATTGTTGTTGTTATTGTTTATTTATTTATTAGATTTGTATGCTGCCCCTCTCTGAGGACTCGTAGAAACATAGAAACATAGAAGACTGACGGCAGAAAAAGACCTCATGGTCCATCTAGTCTGCCCTTATACTATTTCCTGTATTTTATCTTACAATGGATATATGTTTATCCCAGGCATGTTTAAATTCGGTTACTGTGGATTTACCAACCACGTCTGCTGGAAGTTTGTTCCAGGTACTACTCTTTCAGTAAAATAATATTTTCTCATGTTGCCTTTGATCTTTCCCCCAACTAACTTCAGATTGTGTCCCCTTGTTCTTGTGTTCACTTTCCTGTTAAAAACACTTCCCTCCTGAACCCTATTTAACCCTTTAACATATTTAAATGTTTCGATCATGTCCCCCCTTTTCCTTCTGTCCTCCAGACTATACAGATTGAGTTCATTAAGTCTTTCCTGATACGTTTTATACTTAAGACCTTCCACCATTCTTGTAGCCCGTCTTTGGACCCTTTCAATTTTGTCAATATCTTTTTGTAGGTGAGGTCTCCAGAACTGAACACAGTACTCCAAATATGGTCTCACCAGCGCTCTATATAAGGGGATCACAATCTCCCTCTTCCTGCTTGTTATACCTCTAGCTATGCAGCCAAGCATCCTACTTGCCTTTCCTACCACCCGACCACACTGCTGACCCATTTTGAGACTGTCAGAAATCACTACCCCTAAATCCTTCTCTTCTGAAGTTTTTGCTAACACAGAACTGCCAATGCAATACTCAGATTGAGGATTCCTTTTCCCCAAGTGCATTATTTTACATTTGGAAACATTAAACTGCAGTTTCCATTGCTTTGACCATTTATCTAGTAACGCTAAATCATTTACCATATTACAGACCCCTCCAGGAATATCAACCCTATTGCACACTTTAGAGTCATCGGCAAATAGGCAAACCTTCCCTACCAAACCTTCCCCTATGTCACTCACAAACATATTAAAAAGAATAAGACCCAGAACAGACCCTTGTGGCACACCGCTTGTAACCTGTCTCTGCTCAGAATACTCGCCATTAACAATAACTCTCTGATGTCTATGCTTCAGCCAGCTTGAAATCCACTGAACTATCCAGGGATTAAGTCCAATCTGCACTAATTTATCTATCAGCTCTTTATGTGGAACCGTATCAAAGGCTTTGCTGAAGTCCAGATAGGCAATATCCACGGCACCACCTTGATCCAACACCTTTGTGACATAGTCAAAGAACTCAATGAGATTAGTCTGACACGATTTGCCTTCAGTAAAGCCATGCTGATTTGGGTCCAATAAGTTATTGTTTTTTAGATGCTGATTTATCCTCTTTTTGAGTAGAGTCTCCATCATTTTAACTACAACTGATGTCAAGCTAACTGGCCTGTAGTTACCAGCTTCTTCTCTACTGCCCTTCTTGTGGATAGGCACAACACTGGCCATTCTCCAATCCTCAGGGACATCTCCTGTTAACAGGGATTGGTTAAACAAATCAGTCATGGGGGTAGCAATGACAGATCTGAGTTCTTTAAGAACTCTGGGGTGGATGCCATCTGGACCCATTGCCTTATTTATCTTTAATCTTTCAAGTTCTTCTAAGATATCGGCTTCTAAGATCACTGGAGCTGAATCCGTACAGCTGGAAGAAATGCTATATCCCTCTATAGTATTATTTTGTAAGGTGTCTTTTGAGAAAACTGAACAGAAGTAGCTATTGAAATGGTCAGCGATCTCCTTATTCCCATCAATGTATGTATTATTCCCGGTACTAAGCTTTGTGATGCTGCAGTTTTTCTTCTTCCTATCACTAATATATCTGAAGAAGGTTTTATCCCCCTTCTTTACAGATTTTGCTATTTCTTCCTCTTTTGAGGCTTTAGCAGCATATATTATCTGTTTCGCCTCCTTCTGTCTCATTTTATACACCTCTCTATCAGCTATACTTCCAGACTCTTTATACCTCCTATAGGCAGCCTTTTTTTCATTGACTATAGCCCTTACATCATTGCTAAACCATAGCGGTTTCTTCTTCCTTTTACCTTTAGTTACTTGCTTTACATAAAGTCTTGTGGCTTTTAAGATGGCCTTTTTTAATACAGTCCACTGGGTGCTCGCTCCTGCCAATTTATTCCTCCCCTTTAATTCATTATTTAAATATTCCCCCACTGCATTAAAATTTGTTTTTCTGAAATCCAATACTTTGGTTGCAGTATAGGATTGCTCACAATCAGTTTTTACATCAAACCACAAACATAGATGGTCACTGCAACCTAAATTTTCTCCCACCTTGACCTCTGAAACCCAATTCCCATTTGTAAAAACTAAATCTAGAATATTCTCCCCTCTAGTTGGTGTCTTAACTAGCTGTGCCAGAGCTGCTCCTGTAAAGGCTTCTACTATATTCTTACTTTTGCATGTAAGGGCACTGGGGATATTCCAGTCAACATCAGGCATGTTGAAATCACCCATAACCACAATATCTTCCTTTACTGCCATTAGGGTAATCTCATCCACCATCTTGTTGTCATGTTCCTCAGATTGCCCTGGAGGCCTATAGATCACCCCAATTCTAATGACAGAACCGTCTTTATTTTGTATGCAAATCCAGAGGGTCTCCAGATCTTTACATGCATTTTGAATTAGTATTGTTTTTAGACTTTCTTTAACATAAATGGCTACTCCACCTCCCCTTCTCTCTATTCTATCCTTCCTATACAGTGTATATCCTGGTATGGATATTTCCCATTCATTAGAATCCTTAAACCATGTCTCAGTTATGGCAACCAGATCCAAATTATCTCTAGATATTATGGCCATTAACTCACAGAGCTTGTTGCTCAAGCTTCGAGCATTTGTGTACATTACCCGAAGAACATTATTTTCATTATTAGTTTGCCCCTTATCATCAACAACTACATCTATTTTATTTACAGCTCCCTTTTCATAAGCTTCCAGAAACTGATTTATCCTCATTGGTCGGGGACAGAAATCCTCCACATCTGGTACATCTCTGTCCCCTTTACCTAGTTTAAATGCCTGTCCAAAAAAGTTCTGAATTCCTCACTGAGCACCTGGGTACCTCTGTATGATGGATGCAAACCATCCCTCTTAAACAACTCCCTATTAGACCACCTACTGACATCATGACTTACATAACCAAAACCTTCAGCTTTACACCACTGCCTTAACCACACATTAAACTCTCTGATACAACTTGTTTTACCCTCCTGGCCACAAACCGGTAACACCTCTGAGAAAGTCACTGAATCAGTTATTTTACCCAGCTCCACACTTAGACATTGAAAATCTCTTTTTACTACATTAACATTTCTCTGGGACAAATCGTTTGTGCCAAGATGCACCACCACATCAACTTTATTACCTTTACTCACAGCGGTTATTGTTATTATTATTATTATTATTATTTTAATGGATGATCTTTAATTGTTATTGTTTTGATACAAGCTAAATGCTGTGTAGATTACAAGTTAAAAATTAAGCCTGTGAAACTGTTCCTAGGTGCAATTAAAGCTCAGCTCCATCTGCAAATGTCACAGTAACAGTTTTTGTTGTTGCTGCTGCTGTTATTGTTCCCCACTTACCCTCCAATTCTATTTAACAACAAACATGATAAACAAATCTGGATAATTTGTATATAATTCACTCCTTTTTGTTGTGATATTTTGGGTGGGCTTTAATAAAATTATTGTCGTACCATAGTTTTTAAATTATTGCTAAATTTGTAGTTATTTTCAGATATGTTGGCAATCAAAGGCAACAATAAATATTTGCTTGATTTTTCAATACCTTAAAATAATTTCTTTTTAAAGGATATTTTCGCCCAAGTTTTCTACTATATCCTGGTGACTCAGAATACCTTTACAATAAAGTGAAAGATTTGTTTGGACAGAAATATAATAAATTGCTCAAGACCACCCACACCACTTCAACTGCTAAATAGAGGTTTAAACCTAAAATTTGTCACTGTTCAAATTTCTAATTGCTCACTTAAAACCCCAAAGCTGCCCACAAACATACCAACCATCTGTTATGTTAAATGAGTTGTCAATGGAAACAAATGTAAGCATCACTGTTACTTGTAAAGTTGAAATCTTGGTTTAAGAATTCTGTGTGGGTTCTGATAGCTGCTTCTTTTCTTTTTCTCAGCCACTTTTGAAATCTAGAAGCAGAAGGTACTGAAGGACTATAAATATATAGAAATATATTTTTAGAATACAAAGAAAAAAAAGAATCCAAAAGAATACTTACTTTTCAGTTAACAGGTTATTGGTTAATGACCGTCTAAGCTCACGGAACTACCCTTAAATTTGGATGTAAGCACCAGATATACTTGGTAGCCTGGGGAGCTACACAGTTTGTGTATATGTATATAGAAATTATTTATTTATTTATTATTTATTTATTTATTTTGTCCAATATACAATGAGGGTTTTAGTGGCTATATATCTATATACACATAGTAAAATACATGATGAAGGTTATAGAGGAAATACTCATAGTAAAATATATCTAAGAAATAATAGAAAAGAAGATATAGTAATAGAACATATCAATGAAAGAATAGAGGAAGAGATATAGGAATAGAAGAAAGGTATAGGAAATATAGGAGAGCAATAGGACAGGGGACAGAAGGCACTCTAGTGCACTTGTACTCGCCCCTTACTGACCTCTTAAGAATCTGGATAGGTCAACCGTGGATAATCTAAGGGTAAAGTGTTGGGGGTTTGGGGATGACACTATGGAGTCCGGTAATGAGTTCCACGCTTCGACAACTCGGTTACTGAAGTCATATTTTTTACAGTCAAGTTTGGAGCGGTTAATATTAAGTTTAAATGATGGGTAGATTTCTACTACTCTATTTGAGCTCTATCTCAATTTATCTGCTGACTTCCACCATATACAATCATTTAAATATGAGCTAGCAGTATGCAGCAGCTGCCAAAAAAGCCAACATATTTCTACACTGCATTAATAGAGAGACAGAATAAAGATCGCATAAAGTGTTAATACCACTTTATAATGCCTTGGTAAGGCCACACTTGGAATACTACATTCAGTTTTGGTCGCCACGACTTAAAAAAGATGTGGAGACTCTAGAAAAGAGTGCAGAGAAGATCAAAAAAGATGATTAGGGGGCTGGGGGGCTAAATCATATAAAGAACAGTTGCTGGAAATGGGTATGGTTTTTTTGATGAAAAGAAGGATTAGAGATGACATGACAGCAGTGTTCTGATATCCCAAGGGTTTTATTTGTTTTATGTATTTATTTATTTTATTTATTAATTTTTATTTATTTATTTATTTTGTCCAATACGTAATACACATTGACGATAATAGATATGTAGTAATATAAATAAAGAAAAGAATAGAAGAAAAGATATAAAAGTATAGGTGAACATATTTGAAAGGAAGAAAAGATAAATGAGATAAGGAGAGACAATTGGACAGGGAATGGAAACCAAGCTATTCTCCAAAGCACCTGAGGGGTAGGATAAGAAGCAATGGATGGCAAATAATCAAGGAGAGAATCAACTAGAATTAAGGAGAAAATCCCTGACAGTTAGAATAATTAATTAGTAGGACCACTGCCACAAGAAGTTGTAAATGCTCCAATACTGGAAGTTTTCGTTTTTAAGAAGAGATTGTATAACTATTTATTTATTTATTTATTTATTTATTTATTTATTTATTTATTTATTTATTTATTTATTTATTTATTTATTTATTTATTTATTTATTTATTTATTTATTTATTTATTTATTTATTTATTTAATTTATTTATTTATTTATTTATTAGATTTGTATGCCGCCCCTTTCCGTAGACTCGGGGCGGCTCACAACATAATAAAACAATTCATAACAAATCTAATAATTTACAATTTAAAATTTAAAGTAGTTAAGAAAACCCCATTTTTAAGCAGACATACCTACAAACATACCATACATAAATTATATAGGCCCGGGGGAGATATCTCAATTCCCCCATGCCCCCAGGTGGGTTTTGAGGAGTTTACGAAAGGCAAGGAGTTTTTGAGGAGTTTACGAAAGGCAAGGAGGGTAGGGGCAGTTCTAATCTCTGGGGGGAGCTGGTTCCAGAGAGTTGGGGCCGCCACAGAGAAGGCTCTTCCCCTAGGGCCCGCCAACCGACATTGTTTAATTGACGGGACCCGGAGAAGGCTGACTCTGTGGGACCTGATCGGTCGCTGGGATTCGTGCAGCAGAAGGCGGTCTCGGAGATATAATGGTCCGATGACATGAAGGACTTTATAGGTGATAACCAACACTATCTGAAATAGTATAGAGTTTCCTGCCTAAGCAGTAGATTGAACTAGGAGACCCTCCAAGGTCTTCTATTATATTCTATTCTAAAGAGAACTTTCAGAGATTTTTCCAGTTCAGAAAGATGAGTACCAGAGAAAGCTCATCCCCATTTTTTCCACAAGTAACCATATAGATTTATGAATGTAGTTCATACTACATTCTACCGATATATGTAGAAATTGAAATTCTAAATGCCTCTGGTTCAGCAAGTTCTGTAGAGAGCAATAGAAATAACAAAAGTATTTTAAACTGTTCAACCAGGCAATATATTCTTAAGCATCAAATTTTCGTTTTCCAAATGTAATGACCAATGCTGGCTGTGAATGAGATGATGTTCAATGATGGAAAAGGTTGATGTATTGTAAAAGTGGCTGGGTTTAATTAAAAAAATCTAATTTTTCTGAGAATAAAAATTATGAGAATTTTATGCAAGAGCTACAAATAAAACTGAAAACGGAATGGCAATGTTATACTTTCTGTAGATATGACGGCAGAAATACAACTGAATGTTATCTACACAGGGATGATGACAGCACTTGAACCTTAAAACTAAATTGGAAACGAAAATAACTTCTTTTTCTCTTCAGCAAACATGCCATAAACTCCTCTAATGTTCAGCGAGATTACAACTGTACAGTCAATTCTGGAATATTGTTCTGTAGCATTTGAATGTGTCTGAGGGATGGAGAATTAAGCTTAACTGAATATGAAAGAAAAAAAATTGCAATAGCAATCTATACCAAGTCCAGTTCAGATGGGAATGCAGATCTGTTACAAATCAAGTTGAGCCATCTGCTAATCATAGTGGACAAATCCTGAACTCTTTGTATTAAAATAATATTCCCATCACCCAGCGATGGGATGATTTTTTTTAAAATATTATTTCCCATCAGATATGTTTGGACTCCAATCAGAATAGCGCATGTAGCAATATTAGTTGAAAATTCTGAAGCTGCAGATATATATTCCACATATCTTTCATTACAGTGGTGGGATTCAAAAAATTTTATTACTGATTCTGTGTTAATGGCTTGATGGACATGGTATGGTGTAGTGGTTAGCTCTGGCCCAGCTCCTGCCCCAAGGACTGGGGATGTGGGGGAGACATCCACATGCTGCAGGCCTGTTTTGCCCCCGGTGGAATCTGATGATGAAGGCTCCTCTGACCAAGAAGACATGAGTGACAGGGAGTGGGGCAGACCGCTCAAAAGGAGATCAATTATGTAGCTCCTTCTTGGATTCAGAACAAGAGTTAATGATACAGCGGAGAGTTAATATACAGTTAATGATACATGCGGAGAGCGATGCATAGGCAACAACAACTGAGAGATTATTATCAAAGAAAATGAGGCCACCTGTGATTGGGTGGGGCTGTGGTAATTAGTGACGCTGCTATAAATAGCAGCCTGTGGGTTTGGCCATTGTGGACGATTATCTGATCGTTGTGTTTCATGACTACTTTACTGACTTTGACCTTTTGTGTGCTGATTTTTCCCCGCTTTGAAACTAAACCAGGGCAAAGTGTGTTTCACTTTGTGAAAGAAGAAGGACTGTGAATTGCCTCACAGCTGCAAGCTAAGTATCACAGAACTGATAAGGGACTTGTACAAATTACCAGTTTGTTTGGAGACCAGTGCTCTTTGCTATCCCAAAAGAGGACTTGGTTTCAGTGAATTTTCATTATAAAGAACATTGTTTTGAATTTTCAAACGTGTGTGTGTCTGAAATTGTATCTGTGCATTTTTGGGAGGATTCTACCAAAGAGCTCGACAGAACAGTATGGCTTGGTGGGCATGACAGGGGAAAGGATACTGTAAATTTCCACTTCCCTCCAGGGGAATGATACTGCAATCTCCATTCCCTTCCCACTCCAGGGTAAAGTTACTGAAAAATTCCCATTTCCTCCCAATCAAATGGGACTTGAGAGGCAGAGAATAGATGGGGACAGGGCCAATGAGAAGTGTTATTTACAGGTTCTCTGAACTATTCAAAATTTTTGCTGTCAGTACCTGCTGAATCCCACCTCTGCCTTTCAAAAAGTCAAGATGATATACCTGCTTTTTTTTTCATGCAGCATGCAATAATCTTGGGGGAATAATTAATCAAATAATACAGCTATTGCACTTTCAGTTTTAATATTCCTTCCAATTACAAATCATTGACAATCTTTGGATTGGTAAAAGATTTTCAAAGTAGACAATTTGGAACAATTAGAAAAGTGGAATTAGTTCTAATTTTATTTATTCATCATTGAAATTATATCTTGCCTTTCTGTATATTCAAGATCGTTTACAATTGCCTGGTGTGCTGGGAAAGTAAACACAGCTTATTTGTATTATATATGATGTTATTTAAATTATTAAAAAGAAAACAATAGAAAAGCAGAAGAAAATATATGCAGTTAATATTTTCAATATAGTTCATCTTAAAAAATAATAGTACAAATACAGATTGATCAATTATTTTATTTCTCCAAGAAATTGCTTTGTTTTGCTTGTTAGTTTTTTGTTTCTTGCTACGAAGACTTTTTTATTAAAATGGTGACATAGTGACACAGAATTCATATGGACTCATATGAATTCTATATGGGGATAAAGAAACAAATGGATTAAGCTAGAAAGAAGTGCCATTCCACTATACAGTGTTCCCTCGATTTCCGCGGGTTCGAACTTTGCGGATAGCCTATTTATTTATTTATTTATTTATTATTTGGATTTGTATGCCGCCCCTCTCCGAAAACTCGGGGCGGCTCACAACAAGTGAAAAGACAATCCAATACATAATCCAATTTAATTAAAATATTATAAATTTAAGAAAAACCCCTATACTAACATACACACACACAAGCATACCATATATAAATTCAACGTGCGGAGGGGAAGATGTTTAGTTTCCCCATGCCTGATGGCAAAGGTTTTTCAAAAAATATTAATTAAAAAATACATCGCGATTTTTTTTCTATACCACGTTTTTTCCCGCCCAATGAAGTCATACGTCATCACCAAACTAATATTTTTTGCAAAAAAATAACAAAAAAAATAATTATTGTTAATAAATAATTATGTTTATAAATATCAGGATCACTAAGTGTCTTATTCAATGGTGAGTACCAGTAATAATGGTGAGTAAATGGTTGCTAAGGGAATGGGAAATGGTAATTTAGAGGTTTAAAGTGTTAAGGGAAGACTTGTGATACTGTCCATAGCTAAAAATGGTGTATTTACTTCCGCATCTCTACTTCGCGGAAATTCGACTTTCGCGGGCGGGTCTCGGAACGTATCCCCCGCGGAAATCGAGGGAACACTGTATAAGTGTTTCTGAATCAACAATAACTTTAAGATTTAAGATACCTAGCTATAGTCAATACACCACAGGCCAACTTACCACAAGACAAACAAGCATTACACTAATATAACAGAAAAATAGAATAATAGAATCATTAAAGAAAGAGTGTCAAAAAATGACAAAAATTAAATTTATTTTGAACTATTTTAAATAATTACATTGCATTACTGAATTGTCCCATGATGAGTTGTCCTGTGACAAATTGGTCATAGTGAATTGGCCGTGTTAAGTTGGTTGCAGTGAATTGTCCCATTATAAAACATTCCAAAGGAAAACTATCCATAGAGTGCTTCGAAGACTCACACTTCATTTCAAACAGTTACTACAGTTTGATAAACCTTCAGGTATCTGAGCACAAATACATGCTTCATTTTCTTGCCTCCAGCAGATTGGATGTATGCCTGATGTTTTCTTTAAATCGCTTTGCTTAATTTAGAAATACATTAAAATACCCATCTGCCAGCTGTGCTAGTTTTAGCTCTACCAAACCAATAATTAGTATACTCCTGCTATTATTTTTTCATACTACTAAAAAACTGCATAAAACACTGGGGAATTATATCAGAAGAAGAGAAAAACAAGGAACATTTTTGTTCCCTATCTAAAATACACTCTTGAATTATATTTAACCTTAACAGCTCTCTGTAAAATAGGCAGGTTTTTCAATATTGAAAAGTACTGGAGTATTTTTTAAAGGTTTTTTTTTCAGTCTAGTTTTAATAGTAAATTTATTGGTTAGATATAGAGGTAATTTGGCTTTATAAGAAAAGTAATAGGAATGGTAGAATTCTACAAAAAGCTGAAAAATCATTACAGGAAGCCATTGACATATAACTATTCGTTTAGTGACAATTCAAAGCTACAATAGCATTTAAAAATTGGCATTATCATTTTTCACACTTACAACTATCACAGCATCTCCACAATGTCAGGGAAAAAACCTGATTATGACCATAGGTACATTTAATAATAATTGAACAGACAGCACACCACAAGATATCTCATTTTAGAATTCAGAGGTTTATTAGAATTTAAAGCATAATAAACATAAACCACATCTATTAAAGCCGCTCCAAGTCCTCGGAGAGGGGCAGCATACAAATCCAATCAATCAATCAATAATCACATTGAAACCAGGATCAATCGGACTAGCAGTCCAAAGAGATGACTTGAGGCTGATTGGCTACCTCCCATTGTTCACCTTTGTCTTTTATTTCTTAAACCACAAACCATGTGACTTTCGAGATCTCTCCATACTCTCCTAGCAACAGAGGCAGCTTTCTATTCCTTTAGCCTCAATGGTTATTTCTACATGTACTTTAAGCACTTCCTCTTTTCCTATAGCCTCAGATCCCCTGATCTCGGCATATATTTATTTATTTATTGTATTTAGGGAACTATGATATTTCATGCCAGCTACCATTTCATCAGACATACATGCTGATTACAAATTTTCCTTTTCATGCAATTAATGTCTCATACCTCGCTGCAGCCAGTACGATATCAGTTGGCAGGGCCTCGGGGAGTAGCCTTCTCTGGGTGGCTCCAACCTTTGGAGTCAGCTGCCCCCAGAGATCCGCACGATCTCCACCCTACCAGTCTTCCGAAAAGCCATTAAAACCTGGTTTTTCCAGCAGGCCTGAATCAGTGGAGGACTACCAAAATTATTACTACCACACTATGGCTGCAGCTTATGCAGAACGCCCTGCATTTTCATTCAACATCTTTCATTGCAAATTGGGTGCTCTGGGGTGGAGCTCCATTTTTGCTACCCCACTGCGTTCCCCCCCCCCCCCCACATCCAGGAAATAGCCCGCCCCAGCTTGGGACTAAGATTGACTGCAAGTATGAAAGGTTTTTTGTACGACATTATTGTTTTTATTGTATTGTTATTTGTATAATTGTTGTATTTATGACTATTGCTAGCCACTCTGAGTCCTTTTTGGAATGAGCGGCACATAAATTCAATTAATTAATTAATGTCAATATTGAACCCATCTGAGGCTCTCCAAACTTCACTGTGCAAGAAGGGGGTCCCCGTTATATTCTCCTTACAAAAATCATGTGATCAAAATTTGGATGCTAGGTAAAGAAAAGGAAGTCAGATTCACATAACAATGGTTATTACGTTAACGTTTAACAACTGTGGCAAAAAAAGGTCATAGTTCTTAGAAAACATAAAGGACAAACCTGGAAGTGGGACAGCAGGCATTGCTTTGAAAGTACTTATTGCTACTTTCTCCTTCGTTTCTAACATGTTTTGCCCATGATATTGTGGTGGGTCTACATTGTTCTTCACCCTGTCTTTCTCATTCTGTTGCTCTCCTGGTGTGCTCTCTTGCATGCAGTTGAGGTTTTTTATACCTTAATTGGGTCAATCTCTATGCCTATGATTCCCTTTAAGTCTTTGCCGGTGTATTAATGCCTGGTATGCTGGAGGTATATCAATGTATGTACAGTGATACATTGTCTTACAAACTTAATTGGTTCCAGGACGAGGTTCTTAAGGTGAAAAGTTTGTAAGACGAAACAATGTTTCCCATAGTAGTCAATGGAAAAGCGATTAATGCGTGCAAGCCCAAAATTCACCAATTTTGCCAGCTGAAGCGCCCGTTTTTGTGCTGCTGGGATACCCCTGAGTTTTCCCTCCATGGGAAACCCCACCTCCGGATTTCTGTGTTTTGCGATGCTGCAGGGGAATCCCTGCATCGCAAAAATGAGCGCTTCACTGGCAACGGAAGTCCGGAGGTGGGGTTTCCCAGCGAAAGGAGCATCAGTGAAATCGCAGCATTGCAAAAACACCGAAACTCCACCTCCGGACCTCTGTGTTTTTGTGATGCTGCGATTTCACTGAGGGTCCCCTCATTGGGAAACCCCACCTCCGGACTTCTGTTGCCAGCAAAGCACCTGTTTTTGCGCTGCTGGGATTCCCCTGCTGGGATTCCCCTGCAGCAGCACAAAAACACGGAGGTCTGGAGGTGGGGTTTCCCATGGAGGGGAGCCTCAGGGGAATCCTACCAGCGCAAAAAGGGGTGCTTCGCTTGCAACAGAAGTCCAGAGGCGGGGCATCCCAGTGGTGGTGGTGGGTTTGTAAGGTGAAAATAGTTTGTAAGAAGAGGCAAAAAAATCTTAAACCCCGGGTTTGTATCTCGAAAAGTTTGTATGACAAGGCGTTTGTAAGACGAGGTATCACTGTATGTATGTATGTATGTATGTATGTATGTATGTATGTATGTATGTATGTATTTATTTATTTATTTATTTATTTATTCGATTTTTATGCCGCCCTTCTCCTTAGACTCAGGGCTACTTACAACATGTTTCCAATAGCACTTTTTAACAGAGCCAGCATATTGCCCCCACAATCTGGGTCCTCATTTTACTGACCTCAGAAGGATGGAAGGTGGAGTCAAACTTGAGCCGGTGATGAGATTTGAACCGCTGACCTTCAGATATACAGTCAGCTTCAGTGGCCTGCAGTACAGCACTCTACCTGCTGCGCCACCCCAGCTCTTCTATTATCTATTAAGCATCTATTAAGCAAGTTGTTATTCGAAAACCAGGCTTCTTTCAGGAGACACCCTCCTTTTGTTTCATCATGAACCATGACTTTGGTCTCTTATCAGGTCTTAACTTTCAAAGGTGTGCTATACAAGAAGAAAAATCTACAGCATATAAAGTTCATTTTGCCCAGACTCAATTGGAGCATTCTCTCATCTTTAGGCAGCCATAACTTCTCAATCTTTGGCATTCTTTCAACATTCTATATGTGCCTCTCTCACTTTTGCATAGCCCATTTCTTGGTGTTTATGATTGTGGTGGCATTAACATTCACCAGTGAAAATGAGCAATAAAGGAGAAAAATGTTCTGCACTATCTAAAGATACAACAAGCATGATAGCACAGAATTTCTATTGCAGCTTTAGTAGCTTAAGCTATTGTCCCTAAGAGACAGATAGCTGTAACAATTATGCTTTGCAAATTCTGGTCATTTTTAGGATCCCAGTAAAGGATGAAGCAATGTTTCATTTCTATCTACACTTTCTACCTTGAAATTCCTCTGTTTGCTATCCAGCTTTTTCCTGAAAAGCAAAAATTTGCACAGTATATTGAAGGCCAGGGAATTGTATAGAACTACACAAAATTCTAACTACTATAGGATATCTTTTTTTAAAATGTTATATTCTCACTAATTATAATAATAATAACCCTATATCTAAGATACAAATTTAGTAAAACCAATAGAGTATGTAAATATAAGGTCTCTTCTTATTTATATTCCGCTGTTTAGCATTCCACAACAGAAACATTTATAGCTATATATCATTGAATTTCAAATCACTGCCTGAACCATCAATCTAGGTTTAATAAGCTGAGATGCAAATGTAGTATAATTCATCTACTTTATCCTTCCCTTTGCGTGTATAAGTAAACAAATTAACTAATTATGAAGCTATAATTATGTATATTTTTGTCTAAAATAAAGGGTGGATCTCTTTGCTTTCAAATAAGACAGAATCTGAAACTAGTTTTGAATAATTAGCTTATGATTTAGTGTTTATTGCAAGGGACGTTAGGTTTGTTAAACCAGCATTCCAGATACATCATAAAGTATGGCCAATCTTACCAACCACAAAAATGCTTTTAACTCTGATCGTTATACAGTGGTACCTCTTCTTACTAATTTAATTCGTTCCGTGACCAGGTTCTTAAGTAGAAAAGTTTGTAAGAAGAAGCAATTTTTCCCATAGGAATCAATGTAAAAGCAAATAATGCGTGCAATTGGGAAAACCACAGGGAGGGTAGAAGCCCTGTTTTCTCCCAGGAGATTCCTAAAGAGGCTCCATGGAGCCTTCTCCCCTCCTTTTCCGGCCCTGTTTCCTCCCAGGAAATTCCTAGAGAGTGCCCATGGAGGCTTCCCCCTGCCTTTTTCGGCCCTGTTTCCTCCCAGGAGATTCCTAGAGAGGCCCCACAGAGACTTCTCTCCACTTTTTCTGGCCCTGTTTCCTCCCAGGAGATTCCTGGAGAGGCCCTACAAAGGCTTTTCCATGCCTTTTCTGGTTACATTTTCAGAGGCTTATGTTTGTAAGTAAAAAATGGTTCTTGAGAAGAGGCAAAAAAATCTTGAACACCTGGTTCTTATCTAGAAAAGTTCATAGTGGCGTTCTTAGGTAGAGGTACCACTGTAGTTTCCCAGTGCAATTTTTTTAAAAAAAAATTATGATATATTTACCTTGCCCTGAACAGGTTCCAGGATATCTCATCAGACTGCAAAGTAAAATAAATTAATATTACACATTAAAATGCTATACAGTGTTCCCTCGATTTTCACGGGTTCAAACTTCGCGAAATGTCTATACCACGGTTTTTCAAAAATATTAATTAAAAAATACTTCGCGGGTTTTTTCCCCTATACCACGGTTTTTCCCGCCCGATGACATCATATGTCATCGCCAAACTTTCGTCTGCCTTTAATAAATATTTTTTTAATAAACTTTAATAAATAAACATGGTGAGTAATAATCTAAATGGTTGCTAAGGGAATGGAAAATTGCAATTTAGGGGTTTAAAGTGTTAAGGGAAGACTTGTGATACTGTTCATAGCCAAAAATAGTGTATTTACTTCCGCATCTCTATTTTGCGGAAATTCGACTTTTGCGGGCAGTCTCAGAAAGCATCCCCCATGAAAATTGAGGGAACACTGTAATAGAAAAGAGCAATAAAAAAGTAGTCAATGATAATAAAAATAAACCTAAAGCAACTGAAGGAAGATTCACAGCATGTTAAATAAATCAAATACAGTAAACCAAAGCATTTTGAGATAGAAATGTTATTAGACATATTTTCAGTGGTCACTGGCATTCCTGCCAGCAGACTGCAGGAGAGAGAGCCCTGAAGAAGTCCACCCATTACATTGCATACATATTGACAATAGCACTGGAACTGGTAGATAAGAGAAATATGAAGAAATATAAAAGGGTAATGTAATCACCCAGTGTTTTTTCCTCTGGAATACTTTGATGAACTATTAAATCAATCTCACTGATGTTATCAACATGTACCCTAAACACTAAACTTTTCAATTATCTAAATCTAGGGGTAGAAGGGCAAGCACGTTGGTTGTGCCAACTGTATCCTATCCAACTAGGTTACAGCTCAAGGTGTTAGGGTGTCTATTTATACTGACTGTTTGTTTGTTTGTTTGTTTGTTTGTTTGTTTGTTTGTTTATGATTGATTGATTGATTGATTGATTGATTGGATTTGTATGCCGCCCTTCTCCGGAGACTCGGGGCGGCTAACAGCAACAATAAAACAGTGTACAATAGTAATCTAATACTAAAAACGATTAAAAAACCCATTAATATAAAAATCAAACATACATACATACCATGCATAGAATTGTAAAGGCCTAGGGGGGAAGAGGATCTCAATTCCCCCATGCCTGACGGCAGAGGTGGGTTTTAAGTAGCTTACGAAAGGCAAGGAGGGTGGGGGCAATTCTAATCTCTGGGGGGGAGTTGGTTCCAGAGGGCCAGGCCACCACAGAGAAAGCTCTTCACCTGGGTACCGCCAAGCGACATTGTTTAGTTGACGGGACCCGGAGAAGATCCACTCTGTGGGACCTAACTGGTCACTGGGATTCGTGCAGCAGAAGGCGGTCTATTACTGTTACTATTGCAAAAATTATTATTTCTAAAAATAAGCCATGTCATATAACACAATTATATATGTTTAAAGTGTTTAGATGCTCCATGCCAGCAGTGAAATTACTTACCTTCCCTACCATTTCTGAAGGGTGTGCTTTGCGCAAGTGTACTTTGCATTTTGCATGCATGGTTCGCATGCTTTTTTTATCCTCTGAGCATGTGTAAAGGGTTAAAAAAAAAGAAAATTGTGACATCGGGATGGGTGGGTGGAGCCTCCCACTGCCACTGCTACTGGTTTTTTGAACCATGCTTAAACGGGGCTGAACCAGTAACATTTCACCCCTGCTCCATACCAGCCATATGAATTAGTCCAGAAATTTCTTAATATAGTTGCCCTATACAATTCATCCACTGTTTTTGGCCAAGAATAAAACATATTTTCAATCAGAAAAAATATTTGGCAATGATTCTGACTTAGTACCATATGATAGCTTTTACTAAAACAAGATCTGAGCAGCTGGATTCTATGATTAAATAAGCATGATTTTACAAGTGCCAAATTTAAGGTAATGTGTGTTTGTGGTGTACCAGAAATAGACGATATTGCAACATCCAATTCAACTGTCAACCACATGCCCAATCAAGGGCTCATATTTACAGACAACACTCAACAAAACTGCACATTGGGGCTTAACAAACATTACCTTATTTCGGTCAGGTCATAAATACATATATACTGGTAGTCATTATTTTACTGTATACTCATGGTTGTTCCAGGGAGAACATATTTTATGGAACACACTGAAGTTATATGTAAAGCTCATACATTACAGTGATCCCCCGCTCGTTGCGAGAGTTCCGTTCCAGGACCCCCCGCAACGAGCGGGTTTTCGCGAAGTAGCGCTGCGGAAGTAAAAACACCATCTGCGCATGTGCAGATGGTGTTTTTACTTCCACAGCGCTAGCGAGGAGCCGAAGATTGGGGCGGCGCGGCTGTTTTAAAACGTCCCCGCCGACATGGGGGGCTCGCTAGCACACCCCCAAACCCGGGTTGGGGGTTCGGGGGGGTGCTAGCGAGCCCCCCATGTCGGCGGGGACGTTTTAAAACACCCGCGCGGCTTTCCAATGAGTCCCGAAGACAAACGTCAAACTTCCGCGTTTGTCTTCGGGACTCATTGGAAAGCCGCGCGGGTGTTTTTAAACGTCCCCGCCGACATGGGGGGCTTGCTAGCACCCCCCCGAACCCCCAACCCGGGTTTGGGGGGGTGCTAGCGAGCCCCCCATGTCGGCGGGGACATTTTAAAACACCCGCGCGCCTTCCCAACTGAGCCCTCAAGCCAAGCGCCAAAGGCGAACTTCTGCGCTTGGCTTGAGGGCTCAGTTGGGAAGGCGCGCGGGTGTTTTAAAACATCCCCACCGACATGGGGGGCTCGCTAGCACACCCCCGAACCCCCAACCCAGGTTTGGGGGTGTGCTAGCGAGCCCCCCATGTCGGCGGGGACGTTTTAAAACACCCGCGCGCCTTCCCAACTGAGCCCTCAAGCCAAGCGCCAAAAGCGAACTTCTGCGCTTGGCTTGAGGGCTCAGTTGGGAAGCGGCCCGAGCGAACGGCGTGGGTGGGAGAAGGGCGCACGAGCCGCGGGCGTGCGGGCAGGCAGGCTGCGGACAAGCCGTTCGCTCGGGCCGCTTCCCAGCTGAGTACTCAGCTGGGAAGCGGCCCGAGCGAACGGCGTGGGCGGGAGAAGGGCGCACGAGCCACGGGGGGCAGGCAGGCTGCGGACAAGCCGTTCGCTCGGGCCGCTTCCCAGCTGAGTACTCAGCTGGGAAGCGGCCCGAGCGAAGCGGCAGCAGCGAGGAGTTTGCGTGGGCGGTGGTGGGGAAACTCCTCGCTGATGCCGGCCAAGAGGGGGAAGACCTAGGGAAGCTGCCCAGCAGCTGATCTGCCCGGCGCCATCTACGCATGCGTGCCCATAGAAAAAAAGGGCACGCATGCGCAGATGGTGTTCTGACTTCCGGGTTCAAAAATCGCAAATTACCCTGTTCGCAATGGTCGGGGACGCAATAACCGGGGGATCACTGTATTCTAAAAACATACTATTTAGTATTGTAGTACACTGCTATTTTGTTTTTTAACACTCTACACATATTTCTGTATCTTTTATTATTATATTAATCTATTTTACTTCATTTTTTCTTATTTATTTCCACTGAAACCCATTGTTTCTTAATATAGTTAACTGACTAATCAATAAAATTTACTTTTACTACAACCTCTGTTAGTGATAGTATACTGTTTCTGAACCAAAGGAAGTCAAATGTGATATTCATGAGCTAGGGTTATTAGTCACAAACCTTTACTATCTGAAAATATTAAGACATAATATCTATAATGCCCATGGCCCTGAGTGATTTTTGATTATAACAGTATAGAAATGTGGCAAATAAATGAAAGCGAAAGATGTAGTCATAAAAAAATAAATGGCTTAATTTAAATAAATTTATTCTGCATTTTAAAAAAACACATAAATACACAGATCTTCAATGAATGTAATCCAAATAGCCATTCTGTGAATAGAGATTCCCACTGAGCACATCTGGAATGGTAATGTATCACATTTTATACCTTATCATATGAATTTCATGAATTATATACATCCAAATATTGTAGTTCGAAGTTATTGGAAGTTTTTTTTAGTTCCATTGAACATCTGCAAGAAATATCATAAAAGATTTAGCAGCAGAAAATTTCCCCATGTGTATATAAGAGACAGATGGCTAAGTGGCGATGAGGGGGGGAAAGTGATTATATTTAAACAGGAAGTATAGGAATCACACACAGTCCTTTAGAATTTGGGGGTCAGCATAAGCTTAAGAAATGAGTTCCAATTTGCTTACAAGCATTTTTAAAAGGCTAAAAGGAAATCATTGACAACTTACAGTATATTTTTAACAATATAGTTTGTATCATTTTGTTGAGTTCTACCTAATTACCACATTTTGAGTATGCAAAGCATCCCAAAAGTATTTTCAACTCAAGTCAGGTTTCCCCCATTTTGTCTTTATAATTATAAATTTCAAATATGTTCAGCCTGGGGTTGTGTTCTTTGAAAGCAATTTTTCCTCTGGCCAAGTTAGCCTGAGTTAGTCAATATGTATGTTTTCAAATTACTCCATTAGTGCTATTAGTCTCTGTTTACTTTGTCTGAATTTTCATGAATCAACAAATGGATTCATCAGAACAAATGTTCCCAGAGCACTATTCAAGCAAATTCTGTGAATAGTTTTAGGCTCAGAGACTCCATAAGCCAGCAAGCTAACAAGTCTCCTATAAAAAAACAAAACAGCAAAATCAAACTACTTTTTTTTTTCAAATTGAATTGGGAAATGAAATAGGGAGGCAGCGAGTGCGGCATCAAACTAATGCATACCCACAAACAATACAGCTCTTACAAGACAGCACTGGGTTTATTGCCAACATCATATGCCAGGCATGGATGAAAGGCACATTAAATCCTTCAGTGGTAAGACATTGTTATCTAGAAACACTGTTTTATAAGTGCAAAGGCAGAAGACCATCTTGTCATGATAAATGACTTTTCATAATAGAAAGGATCACAGAAAGCTGTAATATAGTCTGGATAGCCTTTCTGTCCTGTTATCTCTGTTCAGACAATGATCCTCAAAAAACACACCAGAAAAACATACCATATCTACTATCATTTCCAAGTAAATTCTGCTCTTCATCACTAAGTATCTCTTTCAATCAATTGGTCTCCTACAATGATAACAGGTGCTGATCTCTTTCTTTGCTTCAGGAATGCAACCAATTTTTCTTCCCTGTCATTTTTCAGGATTCATGTTATGAATAGGGATTTGCTCAACATGATCACCAGATCACTAGAATCTTATCTCCAAAAAATTAGAGGGAAACTTCCTAATTCTTCTAAGACTGTGGCTAATGAAGAATTTGTTTTGTTCTTCTTACTGACATTGGAATTATAATTAATTGCTTATTATCCAAGGAGAGAGTTCAAGGTTGGTTAAATCTAATAGTTTGGGTTTCTTTCAGATTCTCAGTTTTAAAGTTTTAAATTAATTTCATGACATTTTAATTGTATTAAGCACTCTCTGCTCAATGACCTATTGTAGAACATAAATAGAGGAAGTCCAACCATACTACTCCAAGAGGTTCTCTCAATGTCCCCCAATACCACTGGCCATATAACTTTCTGGAGTCTTCTCAAGTTTGAAGGGATCATTGTTCTGCCCTTTCCTGAGCGGGTGGCCCCTGTCAGTGTATATATATGTATATAACCCAGACCAAGGGTAGGCAAAGTTGGCTCTTCTATGACTTGTGGACTTCAACTCCCATTCCATTTTGGCTGGCAGAGTGCTGCAGGAGGCTGAGTGCTGCCACACCCCCTGGCAACCCCCACCCTGGACACACCCACCTACCCACACTCACTCAGCCGGTAATTAGAGCAGAGAACTAGTTGTTAAATTATTTTAATCCCACCATTGATTGCTAGTTCTCTAGCACAGATGATGTTACCTAGTTTGGGTAATGAAATATAATTAGTATTATTATATTATTTAATAATTTATAAAAATATTTTTCATAGTTTATATTTACTGTTTCCTTATTTGACCTTTAATAAGGACATCCTCAGCACTTACCAATAGCATCTCAACTGCTTAATTGAAAGTTAACAAATAAAATGTGGGGTTATTATTTTTTTAAAAATATATTAATGAAATAAAATAACAAAACATAAAATTATCTCAACATGCTCTAAAAGAGGAACCTTTAGAGTAGACCTAGAGGACATAGGATTAGGTAGAGTTTGGTTAGAAAGGAGAGGGAGTTCTTTTGATTATTCCTAGTATTGCTGAGATAGTTTTTCTTTTAGAATATCATTTTAGAATATTATTACTGTTTATTTTCTTTAATTCCTATCCATATTCACTGTTCAAAAGTCTTTAACATTGACCTATCAGAACTGAACTTATCATATCTATTTTATAAGTTGACTGGGTTAGCCACTTATTTATTACTTTATATAGGTTCTTATTTTTATATTGCCTTGTATATGAACCGCCCATAATCAGTATGGAGTTGGGCAACACCTACAATGAATAAATAAATAACGCAAAGTATTTGTGATTTATGGAGCTTGCTGTATAAAAGTTTGTAATGGAACTTTTTCCTTGGGAAAAGTTATGTCTATTTGGATAGAGGTTCCTCAGGGCCGCTGATAGGGCAGTATTACCGGTACTGGCGTCAGGGGCCTGGCCAAATTGAAAAATTAGGGGCCCCCGACGATTGAACGGTGTGCTGGTGAGTTGGCGTGCTAAGGAAGCTAATTGGATTCAGTTGCAAAATTGTTACAATCGGGACCAGGCAAGAGCACAGATCAGCAAAAATGCCTAATTTTCTCTATTCTGCCTGAAGAGCTTCATAGCTGTTAAAGATGAAGTTTGGATCAGAGCTAATTTGGTATACATTTTGATTATGGTGTTAGATTTTTTTTGAAATTGTTCCCTTCTAAGTGTGAGGAAAAGATGTGTTGCTTTGGAGTTGACATGTTTTTTGGAGCCATCTCGCCATTTTAGATTTGAGAAGCAAACACCATCCTGGATTCAAGAAGCAAGCATTGTGGGAATTGGGAAGGTTTGAATATGCAAAGAATACTAAGGACTTTTCAAAAAAACAAACAACTACATCATATTTTGAGACTTGTGCTGAGAAGATCTGAAGCGGGAGTTGGTTATTTTACATTTTACATTCTAAATTATGTTAAATGCATACACAGTAATATCTCACCGTATGCTTAATAGATATGATAACATCCTAGGAAAAGAAGAAGAAAGAAGAAAGAAAAGATGTTGTTCTTAGAGCCACGGACATGCTATTTGTTAAGAGACTATACATTACACATTTAAAAGCTTAAATATATTAAGTTATGGAACTCAATAGCAGATACATTTGCTTCATAATATGGATTTGATGATACATGAGGGTATGTTCTTTTTTATAAAGCAATTTTAAAATTTTGCAAACTTTGGAAAATGCTATAAGGAGATAGGTGGAGAGGTTAATGAGAAGAAGAGGGAAGGGTTTTTTGCTCTTCCCTCCTCTTTCTCTTCTTTTTTCTTGCACTGTGCTTTTTACACTTATGGTGGAGTTTACGTATAGTTTTAAACATTATTGCGTATAATTTATCTTCTGGTTACCTGTTATTTATTGGTATTATTGTGAAAACAAATATTTTTCTAGTGTGATGCAGGAGTATTTTGTCTTTATCCTTTGTGCCATCTTATTGCTGCTTTTAATATTGTTGATGGCAAAATTAATAATATTTTGTTAATTTGGTGTATTTGCACTGTTCTGGTAATTTATTTATATGTATGTAATATGTTGATGTTACTTGAATATATTTTCTGCGTTATTAACATATTATTAATCTGTCAAACAAGTGTACCTTGTTGTAGTGGCAGGGTTTAATTTTTTTTTTTGAAAGGTAAATTTAATACATAATTGGTATGTCGCAAAATAAAGTAGTTTTAAAATGGTGGGGGGGCAGACACTTAGGTGGTATGGGCCCCCAAAATTCCTGATGGCGGCCCTGAGGTCCCTTAAAATAGTGAGTTGGAATAAATAAGATTGAAGGTCTCAGTAAACCTTTTTAAAATCAGGAACTAAGTTTTAATAGACTTAATTTGTCTGTTTGAAGTGAATAATTTTCAAAATAATAAATGAAAGAATCATGTGAAGTTCTACCCTCAGCATAATCAAGTTGTGGCAAACTTTCTGAAGAAACAGAAATGTTAATAACAGTAAAGAGAGCAAAGCTATTAGATACAATCTCATCTCCAGTGTATTCAAATTAAGGACCTCATGCCTGTAAATTCAAGTAAAGTAAAAGCGAGCTTTCTTATTACACTTTGTGTTAGGTAAAGAGTGCTGAATCAATAAATCATGGAAAAGATTATTATTTTGTACAAGATGAAGGTGGCTGCGGGTCATTCTCACTAAAGCAAACAGAGTTTGTTAAATTAATCCAACAGACTTCCCAGTAAAACTAAACAAAAATTTAATCAGCAACAGAAGGCAGCTAACAGCTCTGAAAATTGAACCATCATCGTGGCAGACTATAAACAGAATTACAGGAACCCAAAAGAATCAGAAAAAAGGATTGGGGTTTTTTTTTCATTTTCATTAATTTTATCAAATTGGTTATAAATTATTTCAAACTGTTAGCAATAAAAAATAAGCATCAAATTTGAAAACCCAGGAACTGATCTAGTGTAACATTGTAAAGAGTGCCAATAATTAACCAAGTTAAGCAGCTGGAGGACAAAAGATGTTGCTAAGATATTACATTCAGCTCTATAACTTGCACCTGTCATAGTCCTTTTGATTGCATTGTTGCAGCTCCCATCTTGATTTTTTTCTCTCTTTCTCCCCATGGACCTCCTGTTTCAAATCTTGACATAGACCCCGTGATTGAAATATTTGTGTATTATGATTTGTTGCAGTCAGCCAGATGCTAAAAACAAATCTGGCATTTTTATCCACCTAGCAAGTTCTTCCCAGATAGCCAGATTATGGATAGCCAGATTATGTTAAAGGTATCATTGAAGGATGCAAGCTATTCCAAATAAAGCTGGCTTGTTCAATTGACCAGTCATGATTTTGTCAATGTCAATGATGTTTACATGGTGTTCCGGATATTTTGGGTTTGCATTCAATGTGCCTATTATTATTGATACCAACTTGCAGTTTGAATTCTAAAGTCCCTGATCAGTCCTAGAAGATCCCAACAAAGCACAAACAAAATAATTCCAATCCCACTTGTATTCCACGGGAGTTTGTTAATCTAAATTATCTAAACGTTTAGATATGGCCATAATAAGACCAAAATAGATCTATACTAGACTCCCTTCCTTTTTACATATCAGTATCCTCCATCGGCCCCCACCCCAATCTCCCGCCTTCGGGGGTGCCTTTGCCACACCTTTCCAAAGGCACCCCCAAAGGTGGGAGATTGGGGTGGGGGCCAATGAATGAAGAAACAAGGACTCCCACTTGCCGGCTGGGCTGAGCGTTGCCGATGTCCTCGGCCAAGTGGGGCTCATCTCCTTGCCTTTTTGAACGGGCGCGGTTACTAAGTCCATCTCATCTGGTGGTGGGAAGTCCTGTGGGTGAAGCGGAAAGGCCAGTCTCTCAAAAGGAGCCAGGAAGAGTTTTTGCAAAGGTGGCCAGAAAGATCGCAGCACTGTGGCCAGAGAGAAACAAAGGAAAAGGGGCAAAATGGAACAAAAAAGTCTTGAAAATGAGGATTTGTTTGTACACTTCGAGCCTGTGCAATGATAATAGCATTTCAAAAATATGAATAAAGGTCTGCTTAATAGCTCCATATTATGTATAATTTCTTTAAATGCTAATAGTTTTTATTAACTGTTAATAGTTCATATTGTCAATATATGAATAATTAACTCTATTATCAATTCTTATCCCTAAAGGATTCAAAGTTTATTATTATTTATAAAAGAAAATATTTCATTAAAATTATTTTAATGCAAAACTTTCATAAAATATGAATGTTTCATCTGATTATCTCCAGGATACAGAGAAGAGTGGACTAAAAAGATGATAGACAAAACTTTATAAATTCATTAATAATTATTTGTATAAATTGTTTAATAATAATTTATCATTTTGAGAAACAAATATTTGGACAGGGAGTCACTGCTCACAGTCACTCATGCCGTCATCACCTCAAGGTTTGACTACTGCAATGCTCTCTACATGGGGCTACCTCTGAAAAGTGTTCAGAAACTTCAGATCGTGCAGAACACGGCCGCGAGAGCAATCATGGGCTTCCCTAGGTATGCCCATGTTTCATCAACACTCCGTGGCCTGCACTCACTGCCGATCAATTTCTGGTCACAATTCAAAGTGTTGGTTATGACCTATAAAGCCCTACATGGCATCGGACCAGAACACCTCCAGGACCGCCTTCTGCCGCACAAATCCCAATGGCCGATTAGGTCCCACAGAGTTGGCCTTCTCCAAGTCCCATCGACTAAACAAAGTCGGCTGATGGGGCCAGGGGAAGAGCCTTCTATATGGTGGCCCCGGCCCTCTGGAATCATCTCCCTCCAGAGATTCAAAGACTCCCTGCGGGGGAGGATTGGAGCCAGGAAATCAAGCCACAGTAGAAAATGGTCTGACCATGACAAAGGCAATGCTTCTAAGCCCCTTAGTTTCAGACCATTACTCAATTGCTCCAAGAGGAATACCATGTTGGGTGTGTGTCCCCCCTCATGAGTTGGACCCTAAACAACTTGGGTCAGGTCCATGGCTGTCATGGTGGCCATGAACTCCTGTGCTAACCTGGAGGAACTGCCGAGCGACGGTAGATTGAAGTCCCCCAGGACAATAAGTCCGGGGAACTCCACCGCCAGCCCGGCCACCCCCTCGAGCAGCACAGGCAGGGCTGTTGACAAGTAGCTGGGAGGCAGGCACATGAGCAACAAGCCCACCTGAACCCCTAAGTCCAACTTCACAAGGAGGGACTCACAACCCGCAATCTCAGGAGCAGCAGCTTGAGCCCAGGGCCCAGATTACACTCATCACCAGTACCCTGAGTTGAGCTTACGGGACCGGAACAAGGGATCGCTTTTAGGCAGCAATCCCTTCTTCCTCCAGAATGGCTAGTCCCGTGGCTCCCGCCATATCTACCTCTCCCCAGCAAGACCGGGATATTCCGACCCTCTGCCACCCCAGAGATAGATGCCCCCTTCCCTCCTGCCTCTCCATCGCCAGGTGGGCTAAATTCTACATTCATACTATTCCCATTATTCATATACATATCATCCCATCCACCCCACTCATTAATTTCATACAGATCAGCCCTCCCACCCCAATCTTCCAACCTTGACCCTCCCCCCTCATTCAATTCATATATATCATTCCCACCATTCCACCCTTCCCAATCATCCATCTTTAAAAATCTCCACAATAAATTAGTTAAAAATAATTAATATAAAGCTAAAATTCATACTAATTATTTAAAAATATAAGTAATAAAGATATTTCAACTAGTCAATTAATCAGTATCATATCAAAGTATTTTCAAATTGCAAGAAACTATTAGCATTTTATAATACGGGTAATTACTAAAAATTGATTCATCATGTACTACCTACAGTATATTACAAATAATAGATTTTTTCCACTTGTTACTAATTCCTGAATTTTTCCATTTTTAAGTGCCTCATGTTTTTTAATTTTGATATTTTTGTCTATGAAGATTCTTAGTCGTCCAGGTTATGGTCGTTCCAAAGGTGCTTTTTCAAAAGCCAACTGTCTTTGTTTTTTTTTCATTTAAAGACATTTTGCTTTTCATCCAAGAAGCTTCTTCAGTTCTGAATGAACTGGGGTGAGAATGGAAGGATTTATATTCCTTATAATCATCTGGTCATTAGCAGTCTTTAAGAGTCATTGACGCTTAGGGATGAGAGCAGTAGGCTTAGGAATTACTCCTGAATTCTACCCCAAGGTAGAAGATATTATTAGAAGCAAAAGTGAGCAGAAGTGGGACAACTTAGTCTCTTCTTTGTTTTATAGCCAACCTTTTCTCTTTGTCTTACTCTTTGTCCAGAAAGTTATTCAAGGGCATTTTGATTGCTCTGTCTGTTCTTCTATTTTCCTTATTTTTCTTCTTGTCCCATTTTCTCTGCCTGAGCTTCTGATGCTTCTCTGAAATTAGGTCAAATACTACAAGTTTCACACCTTTGGTCTAAGGCAGTGTTTTCCAACCTTGGCAACTTGAAGATATTTGGACTTCAACTCCCAGAATTCCCCAGCCAGCGAATGCTGGCTGGGGAATTCTGGGAGTTGAAGTCCAAATATCTTCAAGTTGCCAAGGTTGGGAAACACTGGTCTAAGGCAGGGGTATCAAACTCGTGGTCCGCTGGACAACTGCGGCCCGTAGGACAATAGTTTGCAGCCCCCACCTCAACATCAAAGTATAATGTTAGTGCACCCCAAATGTAAGGTGACCCGGGGGTGGGGGCAACCCCAGATCAGCAAAGCAAGCAGCCTCAGGAAAGCCACTCACCCCGCTCCTCTCTTCCCCGCTAGAGGGTGGCTGACTCGAGGGCACTTGCACAAGGCAGGCTTTTGGGGCAGAAAGCGTGCCGTAGTTCCTCCTCCTCAGTTGCCCGCTTCTCTTTTCCCCCTGCAGGTTGCTGCTACCGCCGGCGCCCCAGCGTGCATCATTGTGGCCAGCGCTGCTGCAGCAGGTGAGACCTGCGGCTTGGGCTCTCCTCCCCACCCGCTCACTTCTTCGGCTTTTCAGGGCAAAGGCAGTGGGTCCGACCAGTGAACGGAAAGGCGGGATGGGGTGTTTAGATCAGGGAGGGTGGGGTGTCTCTCAACCTTGGGTGCTTTAAGACTTATGGACTTCAACTTCCAGAATTCTCCAGACAGCTTTGCTATGGCTATTCCTCAGCTATGCTGGCTGAGGAATTCTGGGAGTTGAAGTCCACAGGTCTTAAAGTGGCCAAGATTGGAGACCTCTGGTTTATTGAAAAAAAGAGAGAGGAAGGAAAAAAGAGAAAGAAAGAGGGAGAGAGAGAGAGAAAGAAAGAGAGGAAGGAAGAAAGAGAGAGAAAGAGAAAGAGGGAGGGAGGGAGAGAGAGAGAGAAATAGAGAGATATTTATTTATTACTGATTTTTTTTCTTATGAATTTGTCAATTTATTTTTATTTTTCAACACAAAATAAGATGAAAAAATAAAGACATTTGATAACATTGGAATGTTTTTGTAAGAGTTTTTCTTGTGGAAAACCTGATGCAGCCCAGCCTCTACCTCCAGCGGCCCCGGGTAAATTGAGTTTGAGACCCCTGGTCTAAGGTATAGGAACACAGAAACTATCTTATAGCGAGTTAGGAAATTAATTCAAGGCTGCCTATTCCAATTGCTTCTGACAAGTCTTCCCATTCCATTATATTTGATCCTTTCAAGTAGAGGTGCCAAGGATTGAACAAAAATCTTCTGCGTGAAAACAAAGTACATATTTTAATATTGAACAGGTTTTGTGTGTAATGTAGCTGAGGCAAAATGTTATATCCTACAGAAGAGATCTCTGAAGGCAAACTATTTCTTCTCTCTTATAACAAATTGTATGATTTACTGCCCATTTCTCTTCTTCACCTTCTACAAGGAGTATTTTGGAAAGCTACCAGGTTTATCCGCAGAGTGAACAATCACATCCACGCTCACACTTGTGCCCTTTTTTGTTTCATAGCAATGAAGGCTACATTAAAAATTAAAATAAAATGCCTTCCAGTTCTATGCATTCTAATATTCCCCTCTCAATTCTTGGTCATTCCAGTTTAATGCCAAACCTCCTGACTTTATGTAGTAGGTTGTTTGAGAAAGCATCCTTTTTTATTTTCTCTCACTATCTTAATTGAAGAAGAAAAGGTCATTTGGTTCATTTCTGCACTATTATCTCTTCTGCACAATCTGTATTTTATTTTTCTTATGCCTGTAGAGGGCTTTCAACTGCTATTTCTCATCCTGAAAAGCTTCATTATGTGTGCACAGCTTCACTTAATTTCTTCTCTTATCCATTTGGGACTTTAAAATAATCCGTGTTCCTCCTGCACCCATAAAATGTTATATGCCTCGCCCATTTGTCTCCCTCAATAGAATCCCATTCCTGCCCTCTCCTGAGAACTAGTTTGAGATCCAGAACATTTGCACAGAAATGGTGCAATTATTTAAAGGAGGGAGAAAAAAAATAATAGCAGAACTTCCGCTACTAATAGGAGCATAGAGACAAAGTTCAGTGTATTGTATCTATGTTAATGCATTCCTAAGGAGACTTCGTACTGACAAAGGAAAGTTTTCTTGCACTTTGTAAATGAGGTAAAAGATAAATAAGAATTGCTTACAAGCAGAGAGACTAAAGCAGACCCTGTTTGTGCATTCTGCTGTTCAATCTGACCTTTAATATTTTGCCATCTACTGTCAGTGGGGAAATGGCTGTTGGAACTGTGATTTAAAGAATGAGCTTTTTTTTGTTGCAAAAACTGCCTTGATATTGAAGTTTTATTTATAAAGGCATTAAAAAAACCTTATGGTGTATGTTATGTACTGAGGTATGATCCCAAATTTGCATATTGCTCGCTGATGGGCCAGCTGTGAGTGGGAATTTTGAATGACTGTCAGAAGGCGGCCGCCTCCAAAGCAAGTCCTTAAAAGTAGCTTGCCTGGTGCCAACTGGCATTCTGCATTGGGTACAGTTGGGATACAATAAAGCCTTTACTGCTACTGTTCCTTCAATCTCCTTTTGTTATGCAAATCTAGTATTGTGCATTTAGGCTAGATATAGCTAAAAACTACAGCATGAACCATGTTGTTCTATGCATGATTTCAATTAAGGTCAAAACATGGATGGATCAAAATCTCAGCACATTGGAGCCCTAGAACTGCCCCTCCAATGGTCTTCTGCCCCATATAAACAATCTCTCACTGCCAACCCACACTCAGTAAAAGACCTTGGAATACTAATATCGAATGACCAAAGTGCTAAAGCCCACTGCAACAATATCGCCAAAAAAGCTTCTAGAGTTGTTAACCTGATCCTACGCAGCTTCTGCTCAGGCAACCTCACACTACTCACAAGAGCCTACAAAACTTTTGCCAGACCCATCCTAGACTACTGCTCATCTGTCTGGAACCCATACCACATCTCAGACATCAACACCCTTGAAAATGTCCAAAGATATTTCACCAGAAGAGCCCTTCACTCCTCCACTTGAAACAGAATATCCTACGAAAATAGACTAATAATCCTGGGCCTAGAAAGCCTAGAACTACGGCGCCTAAAACATGATTTGAGTATTGCCCACAAGATCATATGCTGCAACGTCCTACTGGTCAATGACTACTTCAGCTTCAACCACAACAACACAAGAGCATGTAACAGATTCAAACTTAATACGAACCGCTCCAAACTTGACTGTAAAAAATATGATTTCAACAATCGAGTTATCGAAGCGTGGAACTCATTATCAGACTCAATTGTGTCAACCCCTAACCCCCAACATTTCTCCCTTAGACTCTCCACAATTGACCTCTCCAGGTTCCTAAGAGGCCAGTAAGGGCGTACATAAGTGCACTGGTGTGCCTTTCATCCCCTGTCCAATTGTCTTTCCTTTCTCTCACTTATCATATATATTTTCTTTCATATATCCTCTCCTCTAAGTTCACTTTACCCTTATATATATTACTACATGTCTATTTTTCTTCCTATGTATTTGTGTATTGGACAAATGAATAAATAAATAAAAGAAATAAATATAGCATCCATCACTCCTTCCTCTCCCAGCAGTTACTGTATTTGCAGTAGCTTTTATTTCCTGAGATAGAAGGCTTACATAATGATGTAATTGGCTTGGAATTCAGAAAAGTTTGCCTGCTCCATCCTTTATAATAATGGTAAATTATTACATCATGGTAACTTTTGGTGAAGCAGCTTTAGGCCCAAGGTAGAATTTAAGCATTTGCCTTTGACTGATTTTTTTTCCTGCTAAAAGGTTTTTCAAGCCTCCAGCTGCCATGTGTCCTTATTAAACTTTTTTTTAAACTAAAAAAATAGGTGAATGGAAATCCCTTTACAGCAAGAAAATGGCGCCAGGGCAAATGCTAACTGCTCCTAGCCACTACTCACAAAGAGATAATGATTACAATATATATGCAATTTGAAACCTGAAATTAGAATAAATGAATTCATAGCACGTACTAGGTTTTTACCAATAAACTATGTTGTATTTTATATACATTCACACTGTCTATAGAAAGAAAATGGCTTGTTTCTTGACTCAGCTAAACCAAAAAACAATTAAATTTTAAAAAGTTATTTTTTAAAAATGTCTCATTTTTTATTTTTAAAAAATCTCACGTTTTGTGAACACAGCTGAAATGTCTCAGTTCTAATCCAAATCAGGAAATTCTACTGCATTATATTCATATTTATGTTTTAAAATGTCTATAGCTATCCCTATCCATTCATGCATTGACTCACCCCTCCTTAATGCTGTAACCATTTTAAAAGCTGTGAAGGTCTTGTAGTAATTATGTAATGAATTCCATAATTTGAAAATGAAGCATAATTATACCTTTCAGTGGTAATTACTCATATTGCTATCACATTCTAATAGAAAACACTAATGGACATGATCCAGATGGAATTAAGCATCTTGAAATTCAATCATCTTCAGCCAGACAAAAGCCTATATTAATTTTTGTTGGATTTTTGTCTAAAAGATATTTTAAATAAATTCACATGTTCTTCTCCCAGCTAGTGGCACTGTTAATCCATACACTCATATTAACATTTAAAATGTGCAATGAGTCATAGGAAGTTGGATGAAGGCATTCTATTATTGGGAAAAGTTAATCACAGCTTGCCTATAGGATTAATCTTACAGTTGCATTGCAATGATGATTTTGGTATTTCCCTAAATATTAGACTGGTTTTACAGAAAACGAGACTCCAAATCTTGTTGCTCTTATAGACAAAATAAATTCTGGAGAGCTTAAGTCCACATATCTTTAAATTGTCAAGATTGAGAAATGCTTATAATATAATACAATAAAAAATGATGGGATTCCCAGTTATAACTTTAAAAAAGGCAACTATGATCTCATAAACACTGACCTCTCATCTCTTTATTGACAAATCCTATTCACTGGCTGTAATACTTCCAAAGACCATTATAACATGTTTTTGCTTGAAGCCAAAAGATTGTCTACTGTTGACCTCACACCATTCCTAAGAGATCTGTAAGGGGCATACACAAGTGCACCAGGCTACTGTAGTTGTAACCATCTCATGTGCTTATAACTATGTTTACACAATTTAGGTATTCACAATCATGTTTATACTTTTTCTGCAATCATATATATGCTTGACCAACTAAATAAATGAAATAAAAATAATCAACGTTAAGCAACTTTTTCATTATCAATGGGCTATTGTATCAAATGAAGTAAAGTTTTTCTATAGTTTCTGGAATGAGAATTTGTAGACAGTAAGGGCCATTTTAATATATTGTTAAATCTATTTTAGAGATTGTTGTGCTTTTCATTCTACAGATGTGCTTTTCTTTCCTGAAAACAGTGGGAAGCTGTACCACCTATTTGGAACCATCATAAAAGGGAAAGTCTTAAAAGGCCTCCAGTTCTGATTTAGATAGTCCACCAGGGATGCACCTAATATGCCTAACTAATTTACTATTTCTCCATTGAGAATGTACAGTCATTAATCTGAACAGATAAGACAACACTTAATCTATCATTCATGTTGCCAAAACAGAATTCACAGCAGTGACATGTACGTTTGCTATCTTAAATGCAGCTTTTATTATCTGGGTTACTGCCAGATCACAGGTGTGTATCTTTATGAGGTGTTGCAAAGCCATTTGCAAAAAGGTTTAACATTATAGAAGAGGAAGCGAACCCTAAAGCTCTGCTACCATGAAGAATTTATTGTTAAGTTTACAATATTGTTTTGACTAGTTGCTTCCAATTGTTATACTGATAGTTAGCAGTTTGGTCCAGTCTTTCCCCATTGTATTGCATGCTTACATATTCTAATGTTCATTGCTCCTTCACTATTTATCAATCACATATTCCATGTTTCACCTTCAGTTGCCTAATAACCTAAGATTCATTCTTGCCTTTATCCATTTCAAGGTCCATAGCATGCTTTCTCCATTCAGTTGCTTACTATGTAAGACTTTTATGAGATGCCAACATGGTTTTTTCCCTAACCAGGAGCATTAATGATGCAGCCAACCTGTAGAAAAGGGACATAGTAGTTACAAAGACATAAGGATTCTATTATTTATAGTACATACCACAGGATTATCATTTCCCATTGCTAACAACATACAGTAATTATAAAGTAATGAAAATTAAAGATTACATATTTTCTGTATATGTATTCTGAAATGTATAGCTAAAATGTATTCCATCCAGGACATTAAAAAAACTGAAGCAACCAACTAAAATTGTTTACTACAATAGCTTAATGGTCAGAAAGGAACTAAGGAAGGACCTGTCCTAACAAATCAAGCAGTTAGAAGTGGCAGCCAAAAGTTTGCACTTTCCGACATGCAATATTCTGTTAATGTAAGCTTAAAACAAAGTAGAATTAATTAATTAATTAATTAATTAATTTGTTTGTTTGTTTATTTATTTATTTATTTTGTCCAATACACAATGAGGGTTTTAGTGGGTGTATATATATATATATATATATATATATATATATATATATATATATATATATATATATATACATACACACATAGTAAAATACATGATGAAGGTTATAGAGGAGATACTCATAGTAAAATATATTTAAGAAAGAATAGAAAACAAGATACAGTATAGTAATAGAACATATAAATAGAAGAAGAAATATAGGAATAGAAGAAAGGTATAGGAGATATAGGAGAGCAATAGGACAGGGGACGTCTGACCTCTTAGGAATCTGGATAGGTCAACTGTGGATAATCTAAGGGTAAAGTGTTGGGGGCTTGGGGATGACACTATGTAGTCCTGTAATGAGTTCCACACTTTGACAACTCGGTTACTGAAGTCATATTTTTTACAGTCAAGTTTGGAGCGGTTAATATTAAGTTTAAATCTGTTGTGTGCTCTTGTGTTGTTGTGGTTGAAGCTGAAGTAGTCGCCGACAGGCAGGACAATTTATGTAGTTGTATTTCCTCTGTGGTTTATCAGACGGTGAGGAGGAAGAGAAACAACTTCTAACATATGTGTTATATCCTAGGACTTAAGACAGACTTCAACAACAGTTCTTTATTGTAGTAGTGAGTAAGATCCAGTGAAGAGCTAGACAGCTTTCCCTTTTATATGGAGCTATCAGATGGCTCAACCAATCAACAGTCTCCATTTTCTCACTTGAATTCCAGACCTTGGAGTAAGCCTTGTTGGCGCAGTGGTTAGAGTGCAGTACTGTAAGCTACTTCTGCTGATCACCGGCTGCCAGCAGTTTGGCAGATCCAATCTCAGTAGGCTCAAGGTTGACTCAGCCTTCCATCCTTCCAAGGTTGATAAGATGAGGGCCTAGATTGTTGGGGTCAATATGCTTACTCACTGTAAACCGCTTAGAGAGGTTGTAAAACACTGTGAAGCAGTATATAAATCTTAAATGCTATGCAATCCCGATACTTAATATGTTTTCCAGTAAATAGTCTATTCTAAAATATGCTGAATCAGAAATAACTACCATTATTTCTGTGAGATGAAGGTGCAAGGAAATTTTCCCCAGGGAATATATTTTGAGTTGCTGCCCAAGAATACAATGTTAAATTATATTCATGCCCTAGAGTTAATGGCACCACAAGAGATTCACTAACTAAAATGGGAGGTGTCCTCAATGTTAATTAAAACATTATATGGATATAATTATGAAGACTGAAGAGCAGATTATCTTTTTTTCACCTTTATCACACTAGACAGGAAGCCTACGGAGTGTAAATCGCATTTTTCAGTCTGATTACCATGCTATTTCAAGGTGGATTCATATTAGTAGCTTTCAATTAATAGAGATCACTCTGGAAAAATATTCCTTATTGATATCTTAGGAACGATCCATGAAGCAAATCAGATTTTTAAGACTTTCTTAACCTCTCCTTTTTATTTTTGTTAAACTTGCTTCTCTCATTTTGATAGCAATGTATCTAGAAATGTGATACCTGCTATAGATCACTATCTTCTTACTAGCACAAAGATATGCAGCAAATAAAATATACGTTTTATATAAATTTATTAATATTAATATATTCATTTTTAATTATCCTAAGCCTTAAAAAAAATTCTGCTCATTTGAACAATTCCATTTTATGTGTCTTTTTTTAATCTATTTTTTTCTAGAAATTGATATACAGTGGTACCTCAAGATACGAACCCCTCGTCTTACGAACAACTCGTGATACGAACCCGGGGTTCAGAAAAATTTTGCCTCTTCTTACGAACTTTTTTCGAGTTACGAACCGGCGTTCGGAGACTGCTGGAAAGCCGCGCGGCTGTTTTAAAAGGTGACAGCCGGGCGGCGGGGCTTCCCAGAAGCCTCCCGAACGCCGGTTCATAACTCGAACAAAGTTCGTAAGAAGAGGCAAAATTTTTCTGAACCCCGGGTTCGGTTCGGGAGGTTGCTGGGAAGCCCCCCAGCCCGGCTGTCACCTTTTAAAACAGCCACGCCGCTTCCCAGCTGTCTCCCAAAGCCAAACGCGGAAGTTCGGCTTTGGCGTTCGGCTTCAGGAGACAGCTGGGAAGTGGCGCGGCTGTTTTAAAAGGTCGCAGCTGGCCTGGGGGGCTTCCCAGCACCCCCCCGAACCCGGGTTTGGGGTTCGGGGGGTGCTGGGAAGCCCCCCAGGCTGGCTGTGACCTTTTAAAACAGCCGCGCCGCTTCCCAGCTGTCTCCTGAAGCCGAACGCCAAAGCCGAACTTCCGTGTTCGGCGTTCGGAGACAACTGGGAAGCCGCGCGGCTGTTTTAAAAGGTCGCAGCTGGCCTGGGGGGCTTCCCAGCACCCCCCCGAACCCCGAACCTGGGTTCGGGGGGGTGCTGGGAAGCACCCCAGGCCGTCTGTCACCTTTTAAAACAGCCGTGCGGCTTCCCAGCAGTCGCCGAAAGCCGTTTTTTTGTGGGGGGTTTTTGGTTGCACGGATTAATTGACTTTACATTGTTTCCTATGGGAAACAATGTTTCGTCTTACGAACCTTTCGTCATACGAACCTCCTCCTTGCACCAATTAAGTTCGTATCATGAGGTATTACTGTACTGAAAATATTTATGCCCCAAGTTGTAATTTTTCAGGAAACAGAGAGAGAGAGAGAAAGTGGCTAGTTTAAAAAGAACAATAACAATACATATTGATCAACATTTTTGTAGTTTAGAATTTTAAAAACATATTAATTAAAAATCCTATTATAATTTCCAGAAATCCTATGAAATATATTGCTTATAAAACACATAGAGTCCCACCAGATCCTGTAAAGATTTGACATCCTAGATATAAATTTATCTGATTTTTTTAGTAGGGCTACTGACTAAATTTTACAGTGCACTTTTTCAATTAATAAATTACTAATATTTCCAATAAGAAATTAGCAATTTGGCTGCCAATATTAAAATTGTAATGTTTGTTATTATTTAACTTTACATTGTTTTCATCAAATCCATGTAATATCTCCAAAGTTTGTTATAAATTCAATTTACAAACACTGGAAAAATTGGTGTTCAGATAGCTGTTGATGTATAACCAGGGGCGGGCTACTGGGGGAAGAATGCAGTGGGGTGGTGAAAATGGAGCTCCACCCCAGAGCACCCAATTTCCACTGAAAGATGTTGAAAGAAAATGCAGGGCATCCGGCATAAACCACGCCCACAGTGTGGTAGAAAAATTTTGGTAGCCCTTCACTCTGTATAACCACTACTGATCCAAAATTTTGGTTGCAAAGTAAAACAGTTGTTAAACTTGCTACAATTCAGCCACTTGCTACAATTCAACTGAATCACTACAGTTGTTAAATTATTGTTAAGTGAAGCTGATTTCTTAACTGACTTTGTTTGTCAGAAGGTCACAGACGGAGATTATATGATCATATGGCAGAGGTGGGCTGCTAAGATGGAACGGCGACATGAGCTCACCCCTGTGTCTCTGAGTACTAACGGAATCCAGGGCAATTCTGCTACTGCATCTGGGCAGGTAGCAAAATTGCACACAGACACGTGCAGTACTAGAATTGTGCTGGACTCCGCTAGCAATCAGAGCCACAGGAGCGAGCACATGTTCCACCTTAGCAGCCCACCTCTGCCTCAAGGCATTGCAACCCTCATAACTACATGCCAGTTACTAAGCCTGCCAATTTTGATCATGTGACCACATAAATCCAAGGGCATGGGGTGAGGTATCATCAGTACGCTGGTGATACCCAGCTTTACATCTCCACCCCATGTCCAATCAACGAAGCAGTGGAAGTGATGTGCAGGTGTCTGGAGGCTGTTGGGGCCTGGATGGGTGCCAACAGACTCAAACTCAACCCTGATAAGACGGAGTGGCTGTGGGATTTGCCTCCCAAGGACAATCCCACCTGTCCGTCCATCACCCTGGGGGGGGGGGGAATTATTAACCCCCTCGGAGAGGGTCCGCAACTTGGGCATCCTCCTCGATCCACAGCTCACATTAGGGAACCATGTTTCAGCTATGGCGAGGGGGGCGTTTGCCCAGGTTCGCCTGGTGCACCAGTTGCGGCCCTATTTGGACCGGGACTCACTACTCACAGTCACTCATGCCCTCATCACCTCGAGGTTCAACTACTGTAATGCTCTCTACATGGGGCAACCTTTGAAAAGTGTTCGGAAACTTCAGATCGTGCAGAATACAGCTGCGAGAGCAGTCATGGGCTTCCCTAGGTATGCCTATGTCACACCAACACTCCGCAGTCTGCATTGGTTGCCGATCAATTTCCAGTCACAATTGAAAGTGTTGGTTATGACCTTTAAAGCCCTTCATGGCATCGGACCAGAATATCTCCAAGACCGCCTTCTGCCGCACGAATCTCAGCAACCGATTAGGTCCCACAGAGTGGGCCTTCTCTGGGTCCCGCCAACTAAACAATGTCAGTTGGCGGGCCCCAGGGGAAGAGCCTTCTCTGTGGCGGCCCCGACTCTCTGGAACCAGCTCCCCCCAGAGATTAGAACTGCCCCTACCCTCCTCGCCTTTCACAAACTCCTTAAAACCCACCTTTGTCGTCAGGCATGGAGGAACTGAGATATCTCCCCCAGGCCTATACAATTTATGTATGGTATGCTTGTGTGTATGTCTGTTTAATAATGGGTTTTTTAAATATTTTATATTGTAAATTATTAGATTTGTTATAAACTGTTTTTATTGTGTTGTGAGCCGCCCCGAGTCTACGGAAAGGGGCGGCATACAAATCTAATAAATAAATAAATGAATGAATGAATGAATGAATGAATGAATGAATGAATGAATGAATAAATGCTACAATAGTTATAAGTGTGAAAAATGAGCATAAGTCACTTGCTATTGTAACTTCAAACAATCACTAAATGAATGGTTGTAAGTCAAGGACTACCTGCACTAAGCTTTTCAGTCTCCTTCTGATCCAGTGTCAGCAACCCTTGTAAAAAAGACAAGAAACACAATTAGACAATTTTGTTTTAACTAATTTTATTTTATTTTATTGCAAGGCTATATTAACAGAATCAGAACAGAATAAAATAACAGTATTTTTATTATTTATTATTATTATCATCTAGAAATATTACTTCTAGAAAAATGTATGGTTAAAAATAGATAAGATTCTTTACAAAGTTTCCCAAAGCTCTTGAAGCTCAAAACTTTTCTTCTCTCTACTTTCCTTAGGAAGGGCTGCTGTCCTCAATATTTTTTTTTCCTAAATAAATGATGACTATGGAATTAATAAAGTACCCATGCCCATGATATATAACTCTGCAGATGGTCAATATTTTGAATACACATAATAAAGTTGATTCAGAACTACCGTCTGATAGCTGGCTATGAAGCTTTGACAGTACAGTGACCGCAACCACCAATCATTCTGTATGTAAGCCATGACAATTAATAACCAGAATTTTGGTCCCTAACTATTCTAGAACTGCCAAAATGATTAATGCTGCATTCGTCATAAAGAAAGCCATTGGAGACTGCAAGTGTATATGAATGTCAATTAGAAAAAGACAGCAGTTATTCATTTAATATACCTGCAGCTTTTCAATCTTCCTTCACCCCACAGTTGTCCCACCAAGGAGGTTTAAACATATTGGCTATACCATTTAAAATGATTTCCAGAGGTTTTTATCAAACAAACAGTTCCTCTGCAAATTTATTACACATATAACACAGACATCTGCCTGAGATCAAAAAGATTATTGCCAGTATAAACCATGCTGAGAAAAATAGACTGATTTATTTTTCTTTTTGAATTAATAATTTTTAAAATTACTATAAATATTATATAAATATTATAAATAGACTAATAAAGACATTCCCAAGGTTCCATTCTAAATCATTGCAAAATATCAAGAATGTTGGGTGGAATTTTTTCTAAAATAAATCCTATGTAAAGAGATCAGAGTTTTCTCATTCAGATTTGTATTTCATGCTCATATTGCTTTCATCTTTACTCCAGTCCAGAAATTCAGCCCTACTCATTTCTTTTCAGAAGACAGAAAACAAAAAAATATGTTCTTCTAAATCTTTTTTTCAACAATGAGGCAAAATTTGTTTTTTTTTCCTACCTCTGTAATGTCAGATCTCCTTCAATGAATATCAAACCAGGGGTGGGTTTCTTCCAGTTTGGACCGGTTCCTCCAAACTGATAACGACCCAGTAGTGATGTAATGATGACATCATAGATCCAGTTCGGTTGGTAGCGGTCTGTATTCACCGCCTTTTTTAAAAAAAACATTTTTTTTTCTTCTAAGCATATTCAGAAAACAAGTTTACGGCACTGTACACGCGGTCGACATCTGTTTTTGGCTATTTATGTATGTATGTATGTATGTATGTATGTATGGATGGATGGATGGATGGATGGATGGATGGATGGATGGATGGATGGATGGATAGAATAGAATAGAATAGAATAGAATAGAATTTTTATTGGCCAAGTGTGATTGGACACACAAGGAAATTGTCTTGGTGCATATGCTTTCAGCGTACATAAAATAAAATATACATTTGTCAAGAATCATGTGGTACAACACTTAATGATTGTCATAGGGGTCAAATAAGCAATGAAGAAGCAATATTAATAAAAATCTTAGGATATACGCAACAAGTTACAGTCATACAGTCAACATGGGAGGAAATGGGTAATAGGAATGATGAGAAAAACTAGTAGAATAGAAGTGCAGATTTAGTAGAAAGTCTGACAGTGTTGAGGGAATTATTTGTTTAGTAGAGTGATGGTGTTCGGGAAAAAACTGTTCTTGTGTCTAGTTGTCTTGGTGTGCAGTGCTCTGTAGCGACGTTTTGAGGGTAGGAGTTGAAACAATTTGTGTCCAGGATGTGAGGGGTCAGTAAATATTTTACCTGCCCTCTTTTGACTTGTGCAGTATACAGGTCCTCAATGGAAGGCAGATTGGCAGCAATTGTTTTTTCTGCAATTCTGATTATCCTCTGAAGTCTGTGTCGGTCCTGTTGGGTTGCAGCACCAAACCAGACAGTTATAGAGGTGCAGATGACAGACTCAATGATTCCTCTGTAGAATTGAATCAGCAGCTCCTTGGGCAGTTTGAGCTTCCTGAGCTGGCGCAGAAAGAACATTCTTTGTTGTGCTTTTTTTATGATGTTTTTGATGTAAGGTGACCATTTTAGGTCTTGAGATATGATAGAACCTAGAAATTTGAAGGTCTCTACTGTTGATACTGTGTTGTCTAGTATTGTGAGAGGTGGAAGGGTGGAAGGGTTTCTCTTAAAGTCTACCACCATTTCTACGGTTTTGAGTGTGTTCAGTTCTAGATTGTTCTGGTTTGTGGTTTGTGGTTCTGGTTTGTATGTGTTTGTTTGTTTGTTTGTTTGTTTGTTTGGATTTTTGGGCACTGTGCATGTGTGAATGTGTGAAACATTGACCCGCCCATGTGGTGCGGGAGGAAGCAAACTGGTAGCAAGACCGCCTCCTGCCGCACGAATCCCAGCGACCGATTAGGTCCCACAGAGTGGGCCTTCTCCGGGTCCCGTCAACTAAACAATGTCGGTTGGCGGGCCCCAGGGGAAGAGCCTTCTCTGTGGCGGCACTGACTCTCTGGAACCAACTCCCCCCAGAGATTAGAACGGCCCCTAGTCTTCCTGCCTTCCGTAAACTCCTTAAAACTCACCTTTGTCGTCAGGCATGGGGGAATTGAAACACCTCCCCCGGGCATGTTCAATTTATACATGGTATGCTTGTGTGTGTGTCTGTTAGTATATGGGATTCTTTTAAATCTTTAAATATTTTAATGTTATTTGGATTATTTATTATTTGTTCTATCTTGTTGTGAGCCGCCCCGAGTCTTCGGAGAGGGGCGGCATACAAATCTAAATAATAAATAAATAAATAAATAAATTTAAAACCCAACCCTGCATCAAACCATGAGGTAATGTACAAGTAAAAATTCTAAAAGAATAAAATTCAAAACTGAAAAAAAATACTAATAAATGCAGTAGCCCATGCTATAAAATCAGAGGTATGAGGATCACAAACTCAGGTGAGTAGCATTGTCTTTACTAGAGTTCTCAAGAAAATTGGGCATCCTTTGTTGTGGTGAGTAGCATATTTTTATTACTATAATTTTGAGTTCCATGCATCAATGTCATTCTTCTACTTAAGGACTCTTCACAGGAAAATGAATCAGACTACTATGATTGAAGCAGCACAGAAGAGCACAGTTTCTAATAAAATTGAAGTAGGGATGGTATCAAATCTTTATTTTATTGAAGACTCCTATATTTTATTTGAAGAATGAGATTATAGTATCAATCAGTCCTATAAAGCCCTGGTAGATGCTAAAGAATGCTCTTTCAGAGAGAGAGAGAGAGAGAGATGTACAGATGAAGTAAAGCTCTGAAGACATGAATATTAAGGTACAACTTTAAGACGTTTTCCACTGATATTGTTGTTCTAACATGGCATTTTAGTTCTTGCGGGACCAGCGCGATTTTACTACTGCACCTGTGGAGGTAGCAAAATTGTGCCTATGTTTCGGCTAGGTTTTACCTGTGGCTCCGTGCGCGACTTTGCTACCTCCACATGTGCAGTAGTAAAATCGCGCTGGTCCCACAAGAACTTACGAGCCAAAGCAGTGAGCACAATTTAGCATTCCGGCTCGTAGCCCACCGCTGCACACATACATATACATACACACACATATACAGTGATACCTCATCTTACAAACGCCTTGTCATACAAACTTTTCGAGATACAAACCCGAGGTTTAAGATTTTTTTGCCTCTTCTTACAAACTATTTTCACCTTACAAACCCACTGCCGCCGCTGGGATGCCCCGCCTCCGGACTTCCATTGCCAGCAAAGCACCCGTTTTTGTGCTACTGGGATTCCCCTGAGGCTCCCCTCCATGGGAAACCCCACCTCCGGACTTCCGTGTTTTTGTAATGCTGCAGGGAAATCCCTGCAGTGCAAAAAAAAGCACTTTGCTGGCAACGGAAGTCCGGAGGTGGGGTTTCCCAGCAAGGGGAACCTCAGTGAAATCGCAGCATTGCAAAAACACAGAAGTCCATCGCAAAAACACAGAGGTCCAGAGGTGGGAGGGGAGCCCCAGCAACGCAAAAACAGGCGCTTCGGCTGGCAAAAGGGGTGAATTTGAGGCTTGCACACATTAATCACTTTTCCATTGATTCCTATGGGAAACATTGTTTCATCTTACAAACTTTTCACCTTAAGAACCTCGTCCCGGAACCAATTAAGTTTGTAAGACAAGGTATCACTGTACATATCTACATACACACAAATTATCCAACCAAAGATTCTGGGCAGCTTATAATTTTAAAGTTCTTTTTATTAAAAAAAAAAAACTAGAAGACTTCCACAGTCTCCCCAATTCTGTTACTCTATATTTTGAAAACACAAAAAAAGAGATCATGGATGCCCTAAAGACAAACATATAAACAATAAACCATCATACATGTTTTCAACTTGCACCTGCCTCAAAGTTTTGGAAAATGTTGTTCTGACATTTTCTAAACTTGACATCCAAATTTAGCTGGTTACATTTTTATGAGCCATTTCCAACATCCTGTGGACATTTTAGAGTTGATTAATTTTATGAGTAAGAAAGCACCCAACAGCGAAGAAGCAGGTCAAGAGGAGGTGGGCAGACTAGTTAAAAGCTTTTTAAGGGAGAAGCATGACATCAGTAAGTACAGTACTGTATTCCTATGAAATAGGCAACAAGTAGTTAAAATTGGAAAAGTGATATCAAACCCTGCACCAGTTAATAGTGGTGTTTCCCAAGGCAGCATTCTGGACCAATACTCTTTCTGCTTTATAAAAATAACCTTTGTGTTCATATTATAAGCTGCTGTGTCCTCTTTGCAGATAATGTAAAACTATTTAACACTCCAGACAATTCTACTTCCCTACAAAATGATCTAGATCTGAATGGTCAAGCAACTGGCAATGCCAAATGTCTTCTAACAAATGCTCAGTCCTGCACATTGGCAATAAAAATCAGAACATCAAATACAAGCTTGACGGAAACAATCTAAAAAATGACCCACACTCTGTCCAGGATCTAGGAGTACTCATTTCAAAAGATCTAAGCCCCAAGCCCATTGTAACAACATTACTAAAAAGGCATTAAGAGTTGTCAATCTTATTTTTACTAAGTTTTCCCTCTGGTAACACTGTACTTCCAACTAGTTCATACAAAACCTTTGCCAGACCTATCCTTGAATACTGCTCACCTACCTAGAATCCACACTGTATTTCGCATGTTAATATATTAGAGTGGGTCCAGAGGTATTTTACAAGAAGAGTACTAAACTTCTCTGCTCGCAATAAAATTCCGTATACCACCAGGCTTGAAAATTTAGACCTGGATAACCTTGAACTAGGCCAGTGATGGCGAACCTATGGCACGGGTGCCACAGGTGGCACGCTGAGCCATATCTGCTGGCGCATGAGCCGTTGCCCTAGTTCAGCTCCAACATGCATGTGTGTGCCAGCCAGCTGATTTTTGGCTTGCACAGAGGCTCTGGGAGGGCATTTTTTGCTTCCAGAGAGCCTCAGGGGGGATGGGGGAGGGCATTTTTACCCTCCCCCGGCTCCAGAGAAGGCTTTGGGCCCACCAGAAGTTGGGAAACAGGCCGTTTTCAGCCTCCAGAGGGCCTCCATGGGGCGGGGGAAGCTGTTTCTGTCCTCCCCATGCATTGAATTATGGGTGTCCGTGTGCACACTCTTTCGGCACCCAAGGAAAAAAAGGTTCGCCATCACTGAACTAAGCCATCTACACTCCTACCTAAGCTTAGTGCATACGATCATCTACCTTAACATCCTACCTGTTAACGACTTCTTTAACTTTTACTGCAATAACACTAAGGCTATCAATAGATACAAACTAAATGTAACCCACTCTAATCTTGATTGCAGAAAATTCGACTTCTGCTCTAATCCTCACACTTTTTACCTTACAACTGTCTATGGTGGATCTTACACGTTTCTTAAGAGGTCTCTAAGGGGCTGTGCATAAGCACATCAGCGTGCCTACTGTCACTGTCCTACTATCTCCATTTATATGTACTCATTTTATGTGTTTATGGCTGCATTTTGCTTATTGTGTCTTTTTTTTCATGTGTCCTGTCTTTTTGTACTTATTGACAAACAAACGAAGAGAATTGCTTTGACTGGTGAAGCCGTTCACCTGAAATATCAATATTACTCCTTGGGTGCCAACTGAAAAATGTTATTTTCTTCAGTATCCTTTTGATACCTCTTATAAAATTCTATTTACCATGAAATGACTGTGGTTAATCAACCACAATTGTATATATTGTCCCTTAGCTATAATATTTCATTCCAAAACAAATGAAATACTTTGTTAAAAGACACACTTCTCCACTTTGTCTTCTTTCTGCTCTAATGTCCAATCTGGCAACTGACTCGTAAGGGAACAAGACTTTCATTTAGACTGGCATGGCTCTTTAATGGAAATAGGCTCTGTGTCTGCCTGCACTGCACACAATTCCCCTACAAACAGATGTTGATTTCAAGTATGGTGTGCCTAATATCCCATTTCTTGTAGCTGTGCAGAAATAGTTATTTCTATGTCTCTTGACTGCCATCATCTGGTCATTTTTAAAAATTCAACTATGTAAGTTTAGAAAAGTTTATCGGCTTGGTTATTCTAATATGAAATTACTGCACTGTAAAATGGTACGGCAGGGTGGAAAGCTAAATTTCAGCTAAGTGATCAAAAGCATGAAAGAGAAAACATATAGGAAAAGTTTACTGATTTATTTTTAAACGTCCTGAATAAAATTGCTAGTACAGTATATCAGTTCGTTTAAAAAATGAAGTAGGTGTTATAAACAAACATAAGGAAAGGAGTTCCTTGTATGAACTGAGTAAACAGAAAGGACTTAAGTATCATGAATGACTTGTTGTTTTTTAACACTGCAATGTTTTAATAATTCTGGTCTCTATTCCCTGACTAGTAGGAAGCCTGTGATACTGAGTGCATTTATTTGGCAACAAGCAATACTTGATTAAAAGTATGCTACATTTAAAAAAAAAAAAAATAATAACATTGACAAATATAGTATGTAAACAGTGAGATGACCATTTCAAAATTAGCAAAACACCATAACAAGTAGGCTGTGTTCATATTGAATCACTGACTTGGCTGACTTCTGTTCAGTGTGCCAGCAGTTACATGATAACTGGGCTATAAATCCTAATTCACTGGGTTGTTGTTGTTGTTGTTGTTGTTGTTATTATTATTATTATTATTATTATTATTATTATTATTATTATTATTACTATTATTTGGATTTGTATGCCGCCCCTCTCCGTGGACTCGGGGCGGCTTACAACAGTGATAAAAACAATAAAATCCAATACTAAAACAACTAAAAACCCTTGTTATAAAACCAATCATACATACAAACATCCCATGCATAAATTGTAGAAGCCTAGGGGGAAAGATTATCTTAGTTCCCCCATGCCTGACAGCAGAGGTGGGTTTTGAGGAGCTTACGAAAGGCAAGGAGGGTGAAGGCTATTCTAATCTCTGGGGGGAGTTGGTTCCAGAGGGCCGGGGCCACCACAGAGAAGGCTCTTCTCCTGGGCCCCGCCAACCGACATTGTTTAGTTGACAGGACCCAGAGAAGGCCCACTCTGTGGGACCTAACTGGTCGCTGGGATTCGTGCGGCAGAAGGCGGTCCCTGAGATAATCTGGCCCGGTGCCATGAAGGGCTTTATAGGTCATAACCAACACTTTGAATTGTGACCGGAAACTGATCGGCAACCAATGCAGACTGCAGAGTGTTGGTGTGACATGGGCATATTTAGGGAAGCCCATGATTGCTCTCACAGCTGCATTCTGCACGATCTGAAGTTTCTGAACACTTTTCAAAGGTAGCCCCATGTAGAGAGCATTACAGTAGTCGAGCCTCGAGGTGATGAGGACATGAGTGACTGTGAGTAGTGACTCCCGGTCCAAATAGGGCCGCAATTGGTGCACCAGGCGAACCTGGGCAAACGCCCCCCTCGCCCCAGCTGAATGATGTTTCTCTAATGTGAGCTGTGGATCGAGGAGGACGCCCAAGTTGCGGACCCTCTCTGAGGGGGTCAATGACTTCCTCCCCAAGGTAATGGATGGACAGATGGAATTGTCCTTGGGAGGCAAAACCCACAGCCACTCTGTCTTATCAGGGTTGAGTTTGAGTCTGTTGACACCCATCCAGACCCCAACAGCCTCCAGGCACCAGCACATCACTTCCACTGATCATCATCATCATCATTATCATTATTACTTTATTTTTGTTAACAGTCACAAAGAAAGCTGGAAGACTCCTTTTCACTTCGGAGCTTTTTTATTGCTTTGCAAAACAAAAAATAACAGTGGGCATAACATCAGGTTGTGTCAGCCTTTCCTGACCAGACAGGAAGTCACCTTAACAGAATCTTGTAAATCTATAAGTAAAATTCTCTCATTGTCTCTCATTTTACAGCCTGAGAGTCCCTTCTTAACTTCTTTCTTATCCCATTATGAAAGGCCACAAAAATTTTTACTACCACACTGTAGGTGTGGCTTATTTTATGGGTGTGGCTTGATGGTCATGTGTCTGGGTGGGAGTGGCTTGCTGGTCATGTGACCAAGTGGGGAGTGGCTTGGTGATCATGTGACCAGGGTTGGCTTAAAGGTCATGTGACTGGCTTAAAGGGGGCCAACTTGGGTTAGGGTGCCTGGCCCCTCCTCGCCTCAAAGAGATACAAGATATCCAAACTATACTATTTAATCCAGTATATATGTCATATGTGTACATGCATGTTATACACAGGCACTCAAAAAATACATTATCTACTATATGTAAGCTTCATTTTTTCTACCCTTATTGTGTCTCTCCCCCATGTGAGCAGCCGCCCACGACTGCTATTATGCTATTATGTATTGTGCCTTCTCAATACATAATTTTCTCTCTAGGCAGCATCTTTTCCCACTGTATTCCAAGACATTCCAACACAGTGGTATAAGTCAATACTACTAAAAACAATTTTAGGGGATTCTTCTTATTCCTTTCTATCTCCTTTCCCTCGACCTCTGGAGATCATAGAAAATTTAAAAATAAGAAGATCTGCTGAGAATGGCCCCATTTTTGCAAGACCTTTGAAGATTTCACCTTTCAGAACCCAAGAAAAAATGATGACTCATTTCTTTGGGCCAAAGTATTCTCATAATACACAATTCTCCCTAGATGACTTAGAACAGCGTTTCCCAACCGGTGTGCCGCGGCACACTAGTGTGCCGCGAGACACCGACAGGTGTGCCGCGACGCTAGGGAGCTCCAGCTGGGCGGGGCGCTGCCGGTGCCTCCGACCTCCCGGCTCCTGCCCGATGCCGCGGTTTCTGGCGCTCTCCTGCTGGGCCCCAAAGAAGGAAGGCAGGAAGAAGGAGAGCTTCATTCTTCGCGCCTTTTTCCCGCCTTCCCTGGCGTCGGCGGCAAGTGTCCTTTGGGGCCCGGCGGGAGGGCACTGGCAGTGGAAACAGGCTGCCGGCTGCAGCGGCCCCGGGCACCATTTCCTGTAGGCTGCGCACGCCAACGCACCCCAAAATGCCCCCCCACGCACCCTTTTCCAGGGGCGCGCAGGGAGCCGCGGCCACCCGCCTGCCCGATTTCCCTCCGCGCAGCTGGGCACGCGGATCCACCGCCCTCGCCAGCCCGATCTCCCTCCACCCGGGTGGGGAGGTGGATTCGCCGCCCCCGCCAGCCCGATTTCCCTCCAGTGGCTGATCTCCCTCCGTGTGGGGGGGGCGACAAACCGACGACCGGGGGCTGTCCATCCGTGTTGGGTGGTGCAGGGCAGGCACAGGCAGCCCCAGGGGAGAACAAGGGAGGGAGAGAAAGGAAAGAGAGAGAAAGGGAGGGAGAGAAAATTGAATGAAGGAGGGAGAGAAAGAAAGAGTAAGAAGTAGAAAGGATAGAGAAAAAGGAAGAGAAAGGGAGAGGGAGAAAGGAAAGAGGGAGGAAGGGGGAGAGAAAGAAGATATGAAGGAGGGAGAAAAAGAAAGAGATAGAAAGGAAAGAGGGAGAGAAAGGAATGAGAGAGAAAGGGAGGGAGAGAAAGGAATGAGAGAGAAAGGGAGGGAGAGAAAGGGAATGAAAGAGGGAGAAGGGGTGAGAGATAGAAAGGATAGACAGAAAGGGAGAGAAAGGAAAGAGAGAAAGGGGGGGAGAGGAAGGAAAGAGAGATGAGAGAGGAAGGAGGAGACAGAAAGAGAGGAAGGAAGGAAGAGAGAAAGAAAGAGGGATGGAGAGAGAAAGGAAGGAAGAGAGAGAAAGAGGGAGGGAGAGAGAAATAGAGCAAAAGGGAGGAAGAGAGATTTTTTTTGTCCAAACTTTTTTTAGCCCCCCCCCCTCAATGTTCCCCAGGATTTTGAAAATATGAAAAATGTGCCGCGGCTCCAAAAAGGTTGGGAAACACTGCCCTAGACGACTTGAAGCATGGGATAGAGTTTTTAAATTATCTCTGCTATCATACCATAACAGAAATACTGGTTTACATTAAAGGGAGATAGAATTTTTTTATTATTTGTCAGTTTATCAGTGATTTGAGACAGTACCAGTATTTTGGTATTCACTCCTATCTGTTATGGTTTGTTTTGAGGTAGCTAATGAGTGGCTGGTTGTATATTTGCATCACATAGCGTTTGGAAATCTGTCAGTAGGTGGAATAATAAATAACAAATAGTGAATAATAAGTTTAAAGGATGTAATTCTAAACAATCATTATTTGGATAACCATCATGGATCACCAAAAGACAAAGAAATTATCAAACATTTTTACAAAATAATTCCAAAATGAATAAGCCAGTAATTTTCCTGGTCCTAGAAACTAACAGCCAATTAAGTGATTGGATTGCTTTTAGAGTTCACTTATTTTAATTATTATAATTGTTTTCTTGTTGTAAATTTATGAGTGCTTTATAAAATCAACCAGTGTATGCAGTGTAATTATTTGTCACTTACAATAAATGTGACACTCCTATCATTAGGTAAACAAATGAAATTTATATTAGAAGCAATTTGCAAGCTAGTGATATGGAAGCCAAGTTTATCGTATTTTACCTTATGATATTTTGTAATCAGTTGTGAATTTTTATTTACCACAAAAACCCAGTAGTGTATAAAAGAGAAATAACTTATAGAGAGTCTTTGGAAAAAACATGCCATATAGTTGTGACTAAGTATGAAAAATAACACTGTTTGACCACTAAATTGATATTTTGAATAGGAACTCTCTGGACAGTCTTTCATATGTACTTGTTTACTTGTCCTGTCACAAATAATTCTGAGACTCTTAAGCAACAAAATGAAATAAAGTGCAAGATCCATAGAAATTGAAATAAAGCAGCAGAACAAATATATGTGAGAAACATTGATTAATGAAACATCAAGCTTTATCTAGAACATTCTTGCTTAAATATTAGTAGGTTGCATAAGGAAGATATAGAAATAAATTCCAACAATTTGGGCCCAAACCCCACAAAAGTAGTTACAAAAGTCAATAATAAAAGAATAGTCAAGGTCCAGTTTAAAAGACAACCTACAAAGTTCCTGATTAAAAGTAAATTCAGGAGATTTGTAAGAGAAACATTTTCAAGATTCTAACACCAGTCAAGTGATCTAGGTAATCAAAGCAAGCATGGATTGCTAACACAAAAGATTCACACTCAAGTTGCTATGGAAGGATGAACCAGGTAATGCTTAATCACAACAAGTTGTAGAAACAGATTCTCTCAGGCGTCATAACATAATCACTTTCCAAGTGTTTCTAAGGTATTCCAGGTTACCTAGCAAGTTCACTATCCTCTCTCAATATACTAGACTTCCGGGTGAGGAACGAGCCGCTTCGGGTTGGCATACCCCCAAATCCATTTACTTACTCTTCCCTCTCTCTCATTTTTTGTCTTCTATTACTTTTTTTTTCTTATTTTCTCTCTTCCTTTTATTATATGTATTTTGATTTATGCTAGACCAATAGAATTATATATTTTTCTTTAATATTATTTACTATATTGAATGAAATATTTGATATTAGATACTTGATTCATATCTGAGAAAATAATTAATTAACTTAGAGGGTATTATTAAATTTATCGTGATATTTTAAATACATTCCTCTCTCTTTTTGAGTGTCTTGCCTTTTATAGCATTGTGTTTTTATATAACATCATTATTTGGTTTGATTATAATTATAATTGTTTTTAAATAATATAGTCTTGTTATTAACCGCTACAATTAATCAAAATAGAAGAAAGTTAAGATATTATATAATTTTTGGTTGACAATCTCTGGGCTCTTCTAAGTCACAGAGTACGACCACCATCACAACAACAACAACCAAAAAACAGACCTCCACTCCAACTCCCACTCCAAAGGTATCTCCAGTATCATCTCCATTACAACAAAGATCAATAACAACAATGTTGGCCAAGGATAAAGAAAAAGAAAAGGAGAAAACTCCACTGGAACCTAACTTTCAGACAATTCAAGATACTCTGGCCACCATTCAAGATTTCATGCAGAAAACCCAAATCTCAATGGACACAAATAGAGAAGAAGTGAAAAAATATTTAGAAGAAATGAAAAATGAAATCTGAAAATGGAAATAGGCAATCTTAAAACAGAAATGGGAGGTGTCAAAACCGAAATAGAAGTAAAAGGAAGTATGAAGGAGATGGATGGAAATATGAAAGTTATACAACAAAATTTACAAGAGAATGAAAAAAGAATGAAAACAGTGGAGGACAAAGTTGAGGATGTAGGACAAAAGATGGAAGAATATGAAGAACACAGTTATGTAATTAACAGAGGCTTCGATGAAGTGATAACCAATCTGGAATTATGATCCGCCTCACATGGCTTGAGATTCCAAAACGTAAGTGAGGAGAAAGATGAAGACTTAACAGTAAAAATGGCAGAAATAATAGGAGAAATTCTACAGATGGACCCACAAGATCTTATCAGAGAGATAGATGAAATTTACAGAGTCCAGACTGGATATGTTCGACGGCATAATCTAGCAAGAGAGGTCCATATCAAATTGTACAGGAGAATAATTAGAGATAACATCTTGAAACAAGCAAGAAACCAAACTTGGAAACACAAAGGGAAAGACATCATAATACTAAAACAAGTTCCAAAAAGAGTAAGAGAGAGCAGAAGAGAATATTATTTTCTCACAAGTGTCTTAATACAAGAAAACATAGTGTTCCGATGGCTGGTACCAGAAGGTCTCTCGCTAACTTGGCAAGGACGGAGAATAAAGATAGAGAATGTGGAAGATGTAAGAGCTTTCTTTGCACAAAGTGGATTAAATAGAACAGAACAATCTCAAACTATTCATTAAGAAGTTATTATCATAAATAATAACTGTCTCTGTCTGGATTGAGCTTTAGTTTATGTTACATTTATATTCTGTTTTTACTCTGAGATAATCAGGGCAGGGTACATTTTTTCATTATATTTGAAACAATCCTGTAAAATAGGTGAAGCTAATAAAGTGTCAATTCAGTGTCATCTATGAGTTTCATTGTTATATGAAAAGTGGCTCAGAGCCTCGGCTGAAATAGTAAAATTCTTGTCATACTTCCATCACAAATTCCAGAGACCTGAACTGTCTAATTGCTGGACTTTCTCTGAATATTTTTTTCTCTGCTTTGAGTTTTCCTTTCCTGTGATGCTGGGTGAAATACATATCCAGTTGAAACTTCTGAGATCTTCAAGGGCAGCCCCATGTAGATTCTACTCCTAACTGCGATTACTTGTGCCTTATCACTACTTGCATAACTTTTATTTATTTGTTTGTTTGTTTGTTTGTTTGTTTATTTATTTATTTATTTATTAAACTTGTATGCCGCCCCTCTCTGTAGACTCCGTAGACTTTTTCAAAGTCCTTGCACTCATGTCCCATTTTGATCAATATCTATATGTATATTTATGTTGATATTGTAAGGCACACCAGGGACAAATAACCTTATATTTTTGATAGTACTACTATCACCTTACTACTTCTTGTATCTTATTCATGAGTGTGAGATCTGTCACCTATTATATATTATATTCTCTGGGCTTTAATCAAAACAACATTTGGAAATATAGGCCACTGAATAAGCCATTATTTTGGTATACAGTGGTCCCCCGATCATTGCGAGGGTTCCGTTCCAGGACCCCTCGCAATGATCGGTTTTTCACGAAGTAGCGCTGCGGAAGTAAAAACACCATCTGCGCATGCGCAGATGGTGTTTTTACTTCCGCAGCGCTAGTGAGGAGCCGAAGATTGGGGTTCCTGGGAAGGGGACTCAGCTGGGAAGCGGCGCTGGGGTTTCCCCACCGCCCACGCAAACTCCTCGCTGCCGCTCGCCCGCCCTTCGCCCGCCCACGCCGCTCGCTCGCGCCGCTTCCCAGCTGAGTCCTGAAGCCAATTCGCTTCAGGACTCAGCTGGGAAGCGGCGCGAGCGAACGGCGCGGGCGGGCGAAGGGCGGGCGAGCGGCGGGCGCGCGGGCAGGCAGGCGGCGGACAAGCCGTTCGCTCGCGCCGCTCACTCGCGCCGCTTCCCAGCTGAGTCCTGAAGCCAATTCGCTTCAGGACTCAGCTGGGAAGCGGTATGAGCGAACGGCGTGGGCGGGCGAAGGGCGGCCGAGCGGCAGCGAGGAGTTTGCGTGGGCGGTGGGGAAACTCCTCGCTAATGCCCGCCGCTCGCCCTCCCGCCAGCAAGAGGGGGAAGACCCAGGGAAGCCGCCCAGCAGCTGATCTGCCCGGCGCCATCTACGCATGCGTGGCCATAGAAAAAAGGGCGCGCATACGCAGATGGTGTTTTGACTTCCGGGTTGAAAAATCGCCATATAGCCGTTCGCAATGATCGGGATCGCGATACCCGGGGGATCACTGTATGCTCATAATGGGGTACATATACCGTTTCTCCACCTTCTGGGACATGTTTATGTATTGTTTCTTTCACCTCACCTTTCTCTATTATAATGCCTACTGATACATGACTATCATGGTATAGTGTAGAACAGTTTTGTTTCTGAATTACCCCTTTAAAAAGAGTGTTACCTCCATAAATGTTAGGCTTGTCTATTGCGCAGGGCTCATCTATTCCATTTGCAAGAATGCATAAGCATAAACATATAAGTCACCAAATAAAAACCACTCCCTATGTAAATATAAGACTTGTCCTAGGGCTTCAGCTTCTTCTTTTTCAGCATCTATATGGATAAATGTGTTTACACCTCTTGCCTATATATTACATACTCATAGGCTGGTAATATGTACTTCCCTGCAATCACCAGGCATTTTTAATTTGTCCATTTAGGGCATCCCAAGTAATTACCTTTGCAAGTTATAACTGTTAGGTTTTATAATGTTCTTGACTTCTTCAAACCAAAGGGGACATATAGGCATTATATCTGGATTTGTTAATTCCCCCTTTCTTAATGTGTCTCCCATCTCCTTTGTTTGACTTCGTCTCTTTTCTTTCACATAGCTAATTGCAGTTTTGCTAGGGCTACGTTGTATAAAAATACCAGTTTGGAGGGTGCTTTTGTTTCATGACATGGCAACATTAATTCTTCTTCTATAATCCTAAACTTCTTATATAAAGGTATGTAATTTCCATACCTTTAAAAACATTACCTACAGATAGCTTCCATTTTAATAGCTATATCCCAATTTTTTTTACCTCCACATCATATGTACAATTGCACTGTGAATATTTTCCTACTGGCATTCTATTACTGAAAGTGGATCTGATGCATATTCCAACTTTCAAATCTGGGTCAATTAATGCTAGTGATGATGTCTGTGTATACCAATGATCAAGTTCGGTATGGAAACAGAGCTGCTATCATGTCACCAGGTGATTAGATAACACAGCCTCCGATCCCATCCCTACCTTTGTATACAATGTAACATTCCACAAAACAATCATCAATTTTATTATCACATTCATGCTGCTATGTGTTATGTGGACTATTCCCCCCCTCCCAGGGTATAGTTGTATATCATGTGTATATGTGACAGTATTCTATACACTAACACTCTGAATCCAGGGACTTACATCCACAGATTTCCACAACATAAATGTGACCTTTTCAGATATATCTTCTTCTCAATGAGAATGACAATAGCAATGAAAATAATTCCTACCCAGATTCACAAATCCAACCCCCCCAATGTTTCATTTATTTAAAAACAATAAAAGGTTTTCAGTCCTTCTTTCTCTCACTCTGGTTTTGAGAGACACTGATGAACTGATGAAGTCCAGTCATTCATCTAGAGAAGGCATCAGACCCTCCATGTGGGCCCTTTCTCACTGGCCTACACAGTCATCTCGATAATTATCAGTACTGTATTTGCAATGGACTTTCCCAAATAAGCTTCCATTTAACTTATTTTAAGATTTTACTCAGGACTCAGTGACCGCTCTTAAAATTATGCACTTGTAAATAAGCCAACAGCCCGTCAGACCTTAAACGAGAAAAAAACTGGGACAAGTTTTTGTATTTGTTTCAGAAATAGTTTGGCATCTCATTGCATCTTGTTCCATTATAATTGCACAATCCAGTACATTGCACAATCATTTATACACATAAAAATGCTAAAGGTAAACGTTTTGAGGTTGTTATAACTTTATAATGATTCTGGGATTCAATTCTCTCCCCAGACTTTGCCAAATATAATCGGACAGAAGGGAATCCTTTTCAGTTCCCTATTCTACTAAATAGACCGTAAAATGTGTACCTCTATCATTATCTATATATATACCATTAATCCATACCAAGGCAAGTTTGTTTCAATATTATATTTACTATCATCTTAAGTATTTATCATTACAAATGAAAATGCTTTCACCCGGCCAATTAAAGGATTCAATTCTTACCCAAATAAATATTCTTATCCAAATAAATATTCTTACCAAAAATAAATATTTCAACTGTTGGCATTTTCAATGTAATTCATTCAATTCACTGAAATGGTCAGCCAACACTTTACCTACTACAATTAGTCCTCTCATTCCTTCGAGTCCAAGAAGGCCAGTGGTTCCAAGCCTGAGTACCCTGAGTTCCAGAAATACCTTTCTCTCCAGTTTTTCCAGGTTCACCATTAAAGACCCTTTGGTCCTGGGAATCCAGTATTACCAGGTTCACCTTGTGAACCAGCTGGGCCAGCTGGGCCAGGGCAACCATCAGGTCCAGTTTAACCAGGAAGACCTAGACCTGGGCTTCAAATTGTCCTGGGAGACCTCATGGGCCCATGAGACCAGGGTCACCAGTGGGGACCAATAGCACCATGTAAACCTTGTACCACCATATTCGCCATAAGAACCTGGGAGAATCACAAAATCCAGATTCTCCAAAAGGACCTATTGAACCACAAAAACCTTGAGGCCCTGTTTGACCAGGTTCACCAGGTTCGCCTGGAGGTTCCTGGTAAACAGGAAAACCAGGTAATTCACCCTTGTTATCGACAGTATCAGGTTATTCATCCCAACCACTGTGTCCCCTTATTTAGGTTATTCCAGTATCCATGTTTTAGTATATACACTCATTCACACACAATCAGAGATAAACTTTCTTTTACAATGAATGAAAAACAATTATGCATTCTTTCATGCACATGTCCAACACACAATCATATTTCTCACACAAAATTAAAATTATTATTTTTCCTTCTCCTTCCCAACTGCCTCTTTTACAGCAGCTAACCTTTTCTCAATAATCCATATCTTATACAGGCCTTTCTTATAATCAATCACACTAATCACTCGGCTGTATTTTTAGACAGCTTTACAAAGCTCTGCTTATCACACCAATTATATACTACTACTGCCTGTTAAATCTCTTCTAGCTAATTTTTCTTTTTTTACATTTGTGAAGGCTTCACAACCCTTTTTACAAATCCTTTCATTTTAGTTACTGGTGACTGGGGCCTGTACTTGTCCATCTGTCTGGGAAGAGTTTGATCTGGTGACACCTGATGAAGTGGACAAGGCCATTGGAGCTGTGAGTTCTGCCACCTGCTTACTGGATCCGTGTCCCTCCTGGCTAGTCTCGGCCAGCAGGGAGGTGACATGGAGCTGGGTCCAGGAGATTGTCAATGCTTCTTTGAGGAGGGGGTCCTTTCTGGATCCCTACAAGGAGGCACTCAGATTACAAATCACACAGAGAATAATGTGTAAAAGGAAAAGAATGCTGCACGACTAAAAACTCATAAACAACTTTCTCTTCCCTTAAAACAGAGCCAAATCCACAAATCCTGACATCATATTGTTCGGATACATACTTTCACAGAACTGGTACAGATACATACTTTCACCCCTCTAATAATACATAACAAATAAACTTAACTGAGCCACATAACTGCAAGCCTTTTGCCTGTGTATTAAACACATGCCATCTATCCCACCACAATACTCAAATTCTCTACTCCCTCAAATAAAGCAAATCCCCTCACCTCCAGCTGCTTATAGATCAATCCTGCTGCAATAAATCAATTCTCCAATTCTGCACCATTCTGCACCAAAAATCCCAGGAAGAATAATATCCCTTCAACAATCATAAGCCTACTTCCTTAAAAAAAAGAAAACACAGCCTGGCAACCCACCTAACTTCAAGACGGCATTCGTAGTTTCACATTCCTTGTCTTAAACAAGCAATACTATAATTCCTACACACACAGTCTTAACTCCAATTCAACAAACAAAAAGGCTTTGTAATTAACATCTGCCCACCTGAAACATTATTATTATTATTTATTAGATTTGTATGCCGGCCCTCTCCGTAGACTCGGGGCGGCTCACAGCAATAATAAAAACAATGTACAACAAATCTAATATTTAAAATATCTAAAAACCCCTTATTTAAAAAGCAAGACATGCACACAAACATACCATGCATAAACTATATAGGCCTGGGGGAGATATCTCAATTCCCCCATGCCTGATGGCAGAGGTGAGTTTTAAGAAGTTTACGAAAGGCAAGGAGGGTGGGGGCAACCCTAATCTCCGGGGAGAGCTGGTTCCAGAGGGTCGGGGCTGTCACAGAGAAGGCTCTTCCCCTGGGTCCCGCCAGACGACATTGTTTAGTTGACGGGACCCAGAGAAGGCCAACTCTGTGGGACCTAATTGGTCGCTGGGATTCGTGCGGCAGAAGGTGGTACTGGAGATATTCTGGTCCGATGCCATGAAGGGCTTTATAGGTCATAACCAACACTTTGAATTGTGACCGGAAACTGATCGGCAACCAATGCAGACTGCGGAGTATTGGTGTAACATGGGCATACCTAGGGAAGCCCATGATTACTCTAGCAGCTGCATTCTGCACGATCTGAAGTTTCCAAACACTTTTCAAAGTTAGCCCCATGTAGAGAGCGTTACAGTAGTCGAACCTCAAGGTGATGAGGGCATGAGTGACTGGGAGCAGTGACTCCCGATCCAGGTAGGGCTGCAACTGGTGCACCAGGCGAACCTGGGCAAACGTCCCCCTCGCCACAGCTGAAAGATGGTTCTCTAATGTAAGCTGTGGATCAAGGAGGACGCCCAAGTTGCGGACCCTCTCTGAGGGGGTTAATAATCCCCCCCCAGGATAATGGACGGACAGGTGGAATTGTCCTTGGGAAGCAAAACCCACAGCCACTCCGTCTTATCAGGGTTCAGCTTGAGTCTGTGGACACCCATCTAGACCCCAACAGCCTCCAGGCATGGAGTTGTTTTTCTGTTATTCCACCATATTTCATCATAGTTCTTAGTAACTGACTAACTCATTTTATCATGTTATCCCTGATTATTGCTTGGCTTGGAGCATGGGGTCACCTCGTCCTTAATGCATCATGGACATCGTTCCCAAGAATTTCATATCCAAACATAGACATATTCCCTCCTGTTTTGCAATCCCTTCCTGGCAAGGCTTGCTATTCCTCCAAGCAAGGTTCGGAAGTTCAGTACGTTAGAAGAGTGATTTTATGCCTAGGCCCTATATGTTTCTTACAATAGATTTGGGAATGTCTGCTGTATTCTGATATACCCCTAGCTACTATGGTTTTATGTATGGTCTGTTAGGTTGTGTGATTGTTTTTTATAATAAGGGTTTTAAATTGTTCTTTTAGCATTAGATTTCTACATTGTGTATTGTTGTTGGAATCCTCAATCTGAGTATTGCATTGGCAGTTCTGTGTTAGCAAAAACGTCAGAAGAGAAGGATTTAGGGGTAGTGATTTCTGACAGCCTCAAAATGGGTGAGCAGTGTGGTCGGGCAGTAGGAAAAGCAAGTAGGATGCTTGGCTGCATAGCTAGAGGTATAACAAGCAGGAAGAGGGAGATTGTGATCCCCTTATATAGAGCGCTGGTGAGACCACATTTGGAATACTGTGTTCAGTTCTGGAGACCTCACCTACAAAAAGATATTGACAAAATTGAACGGGTCCAAAGACGGGCTACAAGAATGGTGGAAGGTCTTAAGCATAAAACGTATCAGGAAAGACTTAATGAACTCAATCTGTATAGTCTGGAGGACAGGAGGAAAAGAGGGGACATGATCGAAACATTTAAATATGTTAAAGGGTTAAATAAGGTTCAGGAGGGAAGTGTTTTTAATAGGAAAGTGAACACAAGAACAAGGGGACACAATCTGAAGTTAGTTGGGGGAAAGATCAACAGCAACGTGAGAAAATATTATTTCACTGAAAGAGTAGTAGATCCTTGAAACAAACTTCCAGCAGACATGGTTGGTAAATCCACAGTAACTGAATTTAAACATGCCTGGGATAAACATATATCCATCCTAAGATAAAACACAGGAAATAGTATAAGGGCAGACTAGATGGACCATGAGGTCTTTTTCTGCCGTCAGTCTTCTATGTTTCTATGTTTCTATCTGCTCTGAGTCTTCGGAGAAGGGCGGCATACAAATCTAATAAATTATTATTATTATTATTATTATTATTATTATTATTATTATTATTATTATTACATAGAGATAATCCTCAAATTACAAATTGTTTAGTGACCACTGAAAGTTACAATGGCACGACCTTTGCAGCATCCTCATGGTCACATGACCAAAATTAGGTTGCTTGGCAACTGGCTCATATTTTTGATAATTGTAGTGTCCTTCTGCGACTTTCTGACAAGGAAAGTCAATGGATTTATTTAATAACCAGATTGTTAACTTAACAACTACAATGTTTAACAATTGTGGTGAGAAAGGACATAAAATGGGGCAAAATTCACTTAATATTGATTTCGCTTAGTCATAGAAAGTTTTGGCTCGTTTGTGTTCATAAATTGTGGTCATAAATCTGTATTATTTTATTACTGCATTTACTATAGGTTGAAGGTAAAGTTGACACCATACCACTATTGCATAACAGGTGTAGCAGCTGTTAATACAGAAGAGGTTGCCACATCTATTGTACTGAGTGCCTATCTATATGTATTACGTGAGTTAGATTGTATTCTACACATAAAGGTACCTGTCAACTTTATTTTATTGCTTTTGTTCAGTTGGTGAAGGAGCATAATGCAATTTAACTTTTAAAATATTAAATATAAAAATCTGATCCATCACAGGCATAAATATTCATAAATGAAATTATAGTTATTACAGAGGCAACATCTGTTCTAGGAATATGAAAGAAAAATAAATCCGCATGGTGGCTAATTCATGGCAATAGATATATCAAAATGAATTATAAATGTAATTATCTCTAGGCATTTCAAATGGAGCAGTCACCAGGTTCATACATATTCTAAACAAACCAGAATAGATTATTAAGGAACTTATCTGAATTAGGAGTTGTCAGCACATGTACAGCAGTCATCCCAGCCTGATGCCTTCCAGACTTACTTAACTATACTTCTCATTATTCCCTGCTATCACAGAAATTGGACAATGAGATGTAGGAGTTGCAGTTCTATAAATCTTGCAGGGGGTTGGGCGCATTAATCATAAGAGGAAGCACAAAGATTAGCAAACATTTTTGAAGGAGTGCTGGCTTTTAATGGCAGAATATCACAGACACAAGAAGGGAAAGATTTGTTTCTCATAGTCTGTGCATGTTGGTGAAGAGAGGCAGACCTCGGAGTCATTATGTTCCCACAAGCAGCCCAATTCCACCCCCTCTGAAATTCCATCAACTCTTATTTAGCACCAATTTAGTCCAGGCTTTTAGTTGACTAAACAATAAATCAGTTTAACTGAAACTTAATTTGAAGTCCTGATTCTTTTGGCCTGACGCTGCATATCTCATTGTCCAATGATGATCTTGCTTCTATCACACCCCCAAGCTAATCAGTCGCTATCTCAATCAAATCCCCTTTCTGGTGATTATCATGACTGATCACACTATGCAAAATCATCATTTGGGAATCTCTAGCCCTCTTTTCTTAGATGACCCTTACTTTCCCCCAAGTTCTTATATCAGAAAAACATAAAGGTTACATAAAAATTGCTAAAATTAGAAACTGTGCAGCCAGATCTTCACAATGAACTATATACTGCTCAAAAAAAATTAAGGGAACACTCAAATAACACATCCCAGATCTGAATGAATGAAATAGTATTTTCATTGAATATTTCATTTGCACAACTATTCCATTTGCACAACAGCATGTGAAATTGACTGTCAATCAGTGTTGCCTCCTAAGTGGACAGTTTGATTTCACAGAAGTTTGATTTACTTGGAGTTATATTCTGTTTTTTAAGTGTTCCCTTTATTTTTTTTTGAGCAGTGTATAATGAAGCAACTTGCTTCTTCATTTTCTCTTTATTTATTTTATCAGGTAAGTAGCTACTAAGATCTATCAGTTTGCATATGATCCTCCATATGTTGCTACAATTTCTCTGGCTAAGTAAAATTTTCCATTATGCAGCTGCGGTCAGGAATGTTCAACTCAAAACTATTTCAAAAATTATTTGGGGATATCAGTTACAGTACCTACAACACAGGTGCATAGAAGTGTTGGTGTGCTGCATTCTGTTATGTGATTTTTTTTTTTAAAAATAATCTTTACTGAATATGTACATTAAAAACCCAAAATATACAATATACAACTAAGAGGGGAAAGAAGAAGAAGGAAAGAAAAGAGAGAAAGGGATAGAGAGAGGAAAGAGAAAGATAGATGGACAAATGAATAATTCACACTTACATAGGCATATGTGTTAGAAATGATCAGCTTTTGGGTATGATATAAGTAGTTTGTTGTCACTGTTTGGCAGTTTAAAGCTTGGTTTTTTTTCCAGATATGGTTAAATGTGTGTAAGTGTGTGTGTCTCTGTTTGTTTTTAAAGAAAAAGAAAGGGAACATCTTTGTCAACTATCTAGTTGACTTTTGTTGGTTTGCGACCTAGAGTTAAAGTTCTTGAAATAGATGTATTCTGCCGCTTGTTTCTAGTTCTTACTGCTGTTGTCGAGCTGTGCAGGGTTTTTTTATAATACACAACCAGCTGTGAGTACAGAGTATCAGAGAGTACCCTACCCTACCCCCCCCAACTGTTTTATAGCAAAGTTGATCCATGTTTATTTATATACTCAGTCAAGACCACAAACCTGAAACTCAGTATCCAAAATAGTTACAGATAGTCTTCATCTTATGACTATAATAAAGCCCAAAATTTCTGTTGTTAATCTAGATGTTTGTTAAATGAATTTTGCTCATTTTACTACCTTTTTTGCCACACTTTCTGTAGTTGTAGTAGTATAGTTGTAGTAGCACAGCTGTTAAGTGAATCTGGCTTCCTGTAGAGATAGAGACTATATGGCTGTTAAGTGAATCTGGCTTCCTGTAGAGATAGAGACTATATGGAGGTTGTGTGCAGCAAACTGCCTACCTCAAATGCGCCTCTCATACCTACACAATCTCACCCATTTCACATAGCTAGCAAGATGTAGGACACGATCCATGGCTTGTACATGATCTCATCTAGGTTGTATCAACAGGATGTTCTTAAGGAGTGGTGAGGAGAATTCACCAATAAAAATGCTGTTACTTTCTTCTACCATTTGCTGCTTGGAAAACTGTATAAAAAGCAATAAACACTGCAAAGGCAATCAGACATCTTAGCATCCTGCAATGTCTTGTCTCAAACTTCATCATCTGGTGCCCAAGGTGGTGCCTTCTCACCCCCTATGGAGAGCAACAGCTAACAAACTTAGCATCATCTGGAATAGATCCCTAGGTGCATCTTCGTACCTCAGCGTCAGGATCTCTCACTGATAAGTTTGAGTTGCAATCTATCTCAACACCAGCATATACAGTGGTACCTCTACCTATGAACGCCTCTACTTACGAACTTTTCTAGATAAAAACTGGGTGTTCTATATTTTTTTGCCTCTTCTCAAGAATCATTTTCCACTTACAAAGCCGAGCCTCCGAAACTGTAACTGGAAAAGGCAGGGAGACGCTTCCGTGGGGCCACTCTAGGAATCTCCTAGGAGGAAACAGGGCTGGAACAAGTGTGGAGAAGCCTCTGTGGGGCCTCTCTAGGAATCTTTTGGTAGGAAACAAGGCCGGAAAAGGCAGGGAGAAGTCTCCATGGGGCCTCTCTAGGAATCTCCTGGGAGGAAACAGGGCCTCCATCCTCCCTGTGGTTTCCTCAATTGCATGCATTATTTGCTTTTACATTGACTCCTATGGGAAAAATTGCTTCTTCTTACAAAGTTTTCTGCTTAAGAACCTGGTCACGGAACGAATTAAGTTCGTAAGTAGAGGTACCACTGGACAGGAATTCCGATTCCTATCACATAAGTCAGGTGTGGCAGCACCTGAGACAGATATAAGGAAGTTGGTTGAGGAAGTATGGAAACACTGTCCCTGGTATCTAGAGTGCAGGATGCTCCATTTATGGCAGCGGTCCCCAAACTACGGCCCATGGGCCGGATGCGGCCCGCTGAGGTCTTTTAACCGGCCCGCGGCAGCACACGAGATTTTACCGATTGATATAATAAGAGAGAGAAAGAGGGAGAAATAGAGAGGGAGAGAGAAATGAATAGGAGAGATAGAAAGGGAAAGAGAGAAAGGGAGAAATAGAGAGAGGGGGAGAGAGAGAAAGTGTGAGAGATACAAAGAGGGAGAGTTAGAAAGAGAGTGAGAGAAAGAGAGAAGAGAGAGAAAGAGAGAGGGACAGAGAGAAAAAAAGAAAGAGAAAGAGGGAGAGATAGAGAGGGAGAGAGAAAGGGAGAAGGAGAGATGGAAAGAGAGAAAAATGAGAAAATGATGGAGGGAAAGAACGAGGGAGAGGAAAATGAAACAAATGAGAGAAAAGGAAGAGGGAAGAGAGAAGTGGAGAGGAAGGAGGGAAGGAAGGAGAAATGGAGTTTGTTGATTTAAGTTTAAATTTACTTGTTAATAAAGAAGTATAAATTATTTTATTACTTAATTATTAATTACTTAATTACTTATTACTTCTTCTTTATTTTAAATATTGTATTTGTTCCCATTTTGTTTTTTACTTTAAATAAAGTATGTGCAGTGTGCATAGGGATTTGTTCATAGGATTTTTTTTTATAGTCCGGCCCTCCAACAGTCTGAGGGACAGTGAACTGGCCCCCTGTGTAAAAAGTTTGGGGACCCCTGATTTATGGGATTGCATAAAGATAGGGAATACTTTACGTCTTAACCCCAAGTACAGTACAGATATTACTTCGATGGTATCAATGCCATCAAGCAATGGAAAAATTTGGCTTTGATGCTTCGGCAGGACAACAATTAACTACCAGCCCCCTATCCGATTATGGTCAGGTAAAAATTGTCACCCCGAAATAATTTCCAGCTGGACCTTCAGCTCATCCTGGAGAGGCTAAATCTTTTGCTTCTCCATGGCCATTGGACACATTGTATAAGGCAAATATTAGAGGAACAAAGTTGGGAGGGGAGGATATAGAAGAAATTACCAATATGCTTTCTTTTTTAAAATATTTTTTTAATTTTTTTCTCCACAATTTTATATATATACATCAATAGATGTGCCTTAAAAATACATCAGTAATGCACACATTTTCTAATCAATCACAAGTCAACATCCTGTTTTAACACCTAATCTTTCTGCTACTGATCAGTCTGTTTCTTTATTTTTTCCACACTCCCTTCTCTCTATCTCCTTCTCTTCTCCCTACCTTCTTTCTCCTTTTCTCCTCCTCCCTCCCTCTCCTCCTTCCCTTCCCTCCTTCCTTTCTATTTCCTCTTTCTCTTTCTAAACCCTTCCTTGAGTGGTTTTAATTCTAATGCATATTACACTTAACAGACTGATAGCATTCCCATCATTCTTTGGATTATCAACGTCACTTTTAAATTTCTTATTGTTTAACATCATATTTCTATTGTTAACTATTTTAGGTGTGTGTTATTAATCTAATGCTATCTCCTTAATCTAATTCTATCATCTGGATTTCCTCAATTTCTTTTCCATTTTCTTTTTCTTCTTCTGCTTCTAAGGCAGGGGTCCCCAAACTTTTTACACAGGGGGCCAGTTCACTGTCCCTTGGATTGTTGGAGGGTTATAAAAAAAACTATGAACAAATCCCTATGCACACTGCACATACCTTATTTTAAAGTAAAAAACAAAATGGGAACGTATTATTTAGAGAGGGGGAAGAAATCTGAAATTCATATGTGTTTATGTTTTGTTTTTAATTTTCTTTTGTTAACATCTTATTGGCTATACAAGGTTTTCTTGGTTTATAGAAAAATGTATAAAGAAAGAAGGTAGCACTTTGGCATAATGGTTAATAAGTTAGAAATATAATTGGTGTTGTACTTTTTGAAGGAACATTAAGGAGGGAATTTAATTAAAAGAAAAATATGTACCTGGATGACAACATTAGAAAAAAAATTGCAACTTTTTTGATGATTGATATTAGTTACTAACAAAATACTGTTAATACACTGTATTGTTTGAATGTATGTTGAGAGAAAAAAATTTAAAAATTTACACCCCCCCAAAAAACAGTCCTTCCTTTCTCCGTCCCTCCATTCATTTCATTCTTCCTTCCTTCCTTGTTCACTCCATTTCTTCTTCCTTCCGTCTTTCCTTCCTTCCTTTTCTCTCCATTTGTCCTTACTTACTTCCCTCCCTCCCCCCTTCCTTCCTCTCCTTTTCTATCTCTCATTCTCTTGCTTTCTTTCTCTCTCTCTTGCTTTTTTCTTTCTCTCTTACTCGCTCTCTTTCTCTCTCTTGCTTTTTTCTCTCTTGCTCTCTTTCTCACTCTCTCTCTTCCTATCTCTCTTTCTCCTCCCTCCCTTTCTCTCCACTTCTCTTTACCTTTTCTTTTTCTCTCCACTCCTCTCTCTTTTTCCTCTTTTACCCTCCCTCTTCTCTCCCCATGGAGGACTCACCCGACAAGCCTACACCCTCCGACCCCAGACTCCCATTCAATCCCCATTCAGAAAACGGGAGCCGGCAACTCAAAGAGGAGGCAGCGGGTGTGTGCGTGTAAGTGTGTGTTTTGTGCCCTGCTCGGCTTTCGGCAGGCCTTGCTTTACCTCAGGTGAGATGAGATCAAGGGGGACATTCTCACCACGGTCACTCCGGCTTCGGATGCGGAGGTGTCTGAGTGAGTGGGCACAGAGACTCATCGCCTCCTCCAGGCACAATCCCTGCCTTCGCGGGAGGTGCCAGTGATAGACACAGGCAGTGGGGAAGGAGAAGGAGCCACTGCTGCCCCTGGCACCGCCCGCTGTGGATGGGCTTGTGCTGAGCCTCTTTGAAGTTTGCGCCGGAGTGCTCAGCCTCCCCACCCACCCCTGGAGCATGGCGGGCTGGCAGTGGAACGGGGTGCAAGACTTCCCCACACTTTCCTTGCCGGTCCCCGCCCCAACTCCGACATCCAGCTCCCCTAGCCAATAGAGGGAACAGTGGCCAGGAGCACAGGATGCAGACCCTCCTATCACTCACCCGTGGGCTGGATAAATGGCCTCAGCGGGCCACATGTGGCCCGCGGACCGTAGTTTGGTGACCGCTCTTCTAAGGTGTGTGCCACACTTTAAGGAGGGGAAATAGCTAATGATATTATTTCTCATCTTTTTTTGGCCATTATATTACATTTTACCCTTTTCCCTAGATACACAAAGAGTGGAACAAATAACCTTTAGATTTAAAATAAGGCAGAAGGATGATATGCTTTATTGACAAGATAGGTTTGCCGTATCTTGCAATAATCAACAATTGCCTACACAAAATATTGTGTTTAAACCAGAAGTATTTCTACTTGGTATTTTACCAGAGAACTATAATAAAGAAATTTACTTAATTGTTCATGTGATGACAACAGCACAGGTAGCATATGCCCCGAAAAATGGAAACTAAATATGACACCAACGGAAGAAATAGTTTTGAAGAAAATAATGGACTGTGCAGAAATGAATAGATTAACAATGAGAATTAAAGATAAGGAAGACTAAAATTATTATAAAGTATGGAGGAAATTTTATGTTTGGTTAGAGGGGAAATATATATAGCCTTTCTATAATTGAGGATAAGAGAAATAGAAAGAATTGGAATAATTTGGACATAACCAGCTTAGGAGGCAGCATTAAAGAAATGACATGTATCTAAAATAAGAACCAACTTGTAGAAATTTAAATATAAAGAAAAAATATAGAAAATAACAGTCTGTTCCAGTTAATAATTGATATAATAGAATTACATTACTCAGGGCAGGACAGAGAAGGAAAGAGGGGGAGGAGAGGAGAAGGTAGAAAGGGGGAGAGAAGGTGTTAGAATGTAGTTGAGAGGGAGTGAGAGAAAGATATGGGAGTAAAGAGCAAGAAGACAAGCAGACTGATTAATAATAGCAATAGGATTTAAAATTGTATTAAATTAAGGTTGGTTTGGATATAAGTTTATATTATATGAACTAATGGTATATGTGTTATAATGGTATAATTGATATAAATGTGGAGAAAAATAAAAAAAACAATTTAAAAAAAGAATGCATATTCCTTATTCTATTTATATTATGCTATTTTCATTTGTTGTTATGTCTTTATTTTTTCCTAGGTTTAATGTCCCCTTTGCAAGAGGGCCAAACATTAGCTTCCATACTGCTTCCTTCCTTCAGCTGCCATAGAAATGGGGATGGGGGCGGAGGGATGGTTAGGTATTTGGGAGTGGGAGTAAGAAACTCCTTATCCAAACTATGGTCACTAGCAACAGTCATCCCTTTTTTCAAAAAAGGAGATCCAAGTAATGTTGAAAATTATAGATCAATCTCTTTGGGTTGTGTCACTTGCAAAGTCATGAAATCAATCATAAAGCAATCCATTACACTCCACCTTGAAACCAACAACCTACTTTCTGTTGTGATTCAGCCTGAGGCTGCTCAGGGACCAGCTGTGTCTCTGCTGGCTCCATGCCCGGAGGAGGATGACAGCGAAGAGGAGGGGGCTGAACAGTCGGACGGGGGAGAGGAAAATCAGGAATGGGATGAAGGAGAACAGCATGAGAGCCCCGGGGGGGGGCCTCTCCCCAGCCAGTAGCTTTGAGTCATTAGATGATGACGCACAAGCTGTCATTGACATGAGACAGCGACGTTCAGAGCAACGAAAGGAGCAGTTAAAGAGATATTTTCACCATTGAAGTAGAAACAGCAGGGTTTAAAAGGCAGGCAAGCCCTTTAAGCCATGTGGAGTGTTATCAGCTTGGCGTGGCGTTATCTTGTCTTGTTTCTCGGCGTCTCTGTTCCTGGCTTGTGGCCCAGCAGCTTTGGAAGATCCGTGGGAGGTATAGGTCTGCTATCTACAGCTTTGGCTTGGCAGCAAGAATTCTGTATTGCTGCATGGACTTTTGGCCTTAGTGAATATATCTGAAGATACAGCATTTTCCTGTTTGTAAGGACATTTTCTGTTACCTGTGTTTTTCTTGGATTTTATAAAACTGCCTTTGCCTTTTACCAGTGTGTCTGGATTCTTTTTTTGGATTGGTATTGGCTTCTGGAGTGACCCAGACAGAACACTTTCCAACAAACAATTTGCTTTCAGGAAAAAATTATCCTGTAATCTACAACTCCTACACTGCAAAAACATATGGACTGCTGAACTTGACCAAGGTAAAACAATAGATGCAATCTACATGACTTTTGCAAAGCCTTTGATTCAGTAGTTCATGACAAACTTCTGAAAATTAAATCCTACAGAATCTCTGGACCATTACATGATTGGATAATAGTGTTCCTCTCTAATAGGCAACAAGTAGTCAAAATAGGAAGTGCCATATCTAATCCTGCTCAGTTGTGTCCCTCAAGGCAGTGTTTTAGGATCAACACTCTTCATACTCTACATAAACAAACTTTGTGACCATATTATAAGCAACTGTGCTCTCTTTGCCGATGATGTTAAACTATTTAACTATCTAATCACACTTGGACAATAAAGAATTCTATTCTACTTTATTCAATAAAGTAAAAGTACTCATTTCTATCACCATGGAATTGGGGGGTTTCTTTCATGGACTTTGAATGAAGCACAAGTGATGGGTTTGTGCTTGCTAAAATCACTGGGCTCCTGGCATGATAAACCCCAGAGTTATGTGATCAACAATCCAATTGGAGAAAGGTTTCACTAGATCGATGTTCAATGCTGGTCTTACATATGTCCAGGAATGCAATAGCCAATCACATTCCCTGCTGCAGTACATATGGAATCCATATAGGACCTAAAATACATTTACAATTACCTTATGTGAGGGAAGATTTAAAATCAAGCATTTTCCACTATTTCTGACATCAAAACAGGTTACATGTTTGATTGCATTTATTTGCTCAAGATTAAAGTGAGCAATCAATCTCCCAAGGATAAAAGAATTATCATTATTGGTTGAAGTAGCATTGATTAAATTATTTACATGTTACATATTATGTAAATTATTGGAGTTGCTATCTGAAACTTCATTAATCGGTCAATGAAAGGGACGACTTCCCTTTCTCTAGATTTTTGTCTTCTAAACCCACCCTTCTACAGTATCCCCCTTTGCTCTTATCAGGATTAAAAAAATTTGGGGCTCGTGTTCTCTCATCTAGGGTTGTATATCAAACTTAATATTAACCGCTCCAAACTTGACTGTAAAAAATATGACTTCAGCAACCGAGTTGTCGAAGCATGGAACTCATTACCTGACTCAGTAGTGTCAACCCCTAACCCCCAACATTTTTCCCTTAGACTATCCACGATTGACCTCTCCAGGTTCCTTAGAGGTCAGTAAGGGGCGTGCATAAGTGCACCAGTGTGCCTTCCGTCCCCTGCCCAATTGTCTCTCCTTATCTTATTTTTCTTCCTTTCAAATATGTTCACCTATACTTTTATATCTTTTCTTCTATTCTTTTCTTTATTTATATTATTACATATCTATTCTCTTCAATGTGTATTATGTATTGAAATAAATAAATAAATCTTATATATATACAGTACTAATATTGAAAGCCGAGATGGTGGTGGAGGAGGTGTGGTTTTGCAGATTGCAGAGTGAATTGCTTTTTGACCTGGTTTAAGGAGAGGTTTGCTTATCACATCTGCATATTCTTCAAAGTTCGCCTTTCCCGGACGCTGTCTCTTTTCATTTGATTAACGAGCTATTTTTACGTACCAAACAGCCAAGTCCTGCAAGCAGAAGAAAGGCGGGGCAGGCCTTTAAAAAAAAAGAGTCGCTGAATACACAACACCAACAAACAACCAGGGATGGGAAGGCGGAGCTGGAAGGGGAGGAACGAGGCGAGGCGACCGCATGCTGCGCGGTGTGTAGCTGAGCAGAGACGCCGGGCTGACTGGAACGCTGAGCCGGTTGAATCCTTCCGCCCGGATTCCCGAAGTCGAGGGGGGAAAGTCGTAAGTTCAGAGCGGTCGATTGGTGAATATTCCCGAGCCAAATTCTGTCAGGCCGGCAGTCGTGTGAGAGAGCAGCTCATTCACAGCTCCGGAAAGGCGATATACACGTCGCTCACCAAATATCAGCCGAGCCAGAGGTGGGTGGCCTCGGTTGTTAGTTGTAAAAGACCCCCCACCCCTGCTCGCTAGTGCAAACCTGAGCGCCCGAACAAAAGCAGTACAGTATTGAGTAAAGAATACGTGACCGGCCTGCCGACGTCACAAGATCCCAAAGCCACAAGTTTGGTTGGAGAGTTTTAGGAGAATAAATTGCCCGTTCTGAGCGCCAGCGCTAGAAAAGGGAAGCAAATTCTGAATACAATATTGTGTGATGAGGTGCGGGGTGGCTCTAACGGGATTTTGGAAACAGGAAACCTACAGTCACAAGGGATTGTAAGAAACCCAGAAATATTCCTGGTCGGTGGGATCTTCTAGAGTCAATGTTATCTTATTGTGTTGTGCAACTGCCCACCAACTATCATTTTCACCATTGGGTATTCATCTGGGACTGTTTTCAGCTCCCCCCCCTTTTTTTTTTAAGTGATATTTATTTTTTATTTATTTATTTATTCGACTTCTGTGCTGCCCAATCCCGAAGGGCTTAGGTTTGGTTAGAGTTGGCAACTCTTAGAACAGTCTGGAACCTTCTGGGTCATTTGAGGCACGGAAGACAATAAGATGAGAATGAATTGAGTGCTGGTGTAAATAGATTTGAATCTCTTAATTTTAGACTATGCTGGCATAGAAACAAAGCTCCCAGTTTATCGTTAGATCTCAGTACAGGAGCTGCCTGGTGCCCTGCCTTTTGCAGCATCAGCAAAGGGGAGGTGATAGGAAAAGAAGTGAAAATGGCATATATAGTACTAGAGCAAAAAGGGAAAGTTCTAAGAACATTTCCCTGATTCATTTGCTCTATACAGCCACGTTTTTTACACACTTCTAATATTGATTTAGTGCAGAATTAATTTTAATATTTACAGCTCAGAAAATGATACCCCAAGCTTTCCTTTGGTGAATTAAAGATAAAAAGGACACAGTTTTAAATGCACCTTCTAGGATAAGGGGATCCAACCTTGACAATATGTCCGACTGGGGGATTCTGGGAGTGGAAGTCCACCTTAAAGTTGCCAAGGCTGGACCTCTTAGTGCTCTCTGACTTTAATTGCTTTTTTGCAGATGTTTTGTTACTCCACTAGAGTAACAAAGAGAGTAGATTCAAAGTTCAACCCTGAGTTACATATATTCCCCAATACAGTGATCCCCCGATTATCGCGAGGGTTCCATTCCAAGACCCCTCGCAATAATCGATATTTCGGGATGTAGTGGTGTGGAAGTAAAAACACCATCTGCGCATGCGCGTCCCTTTTTCCATGGCCGCACATGCGCAGATGGTGGAGTTTGCGTGTGGGCGGCGGGGAAGACCGGGGAAGGTTCCTTCGGCCGCCCAACAGCTGATCTGCTCCGCAGCGCGGCAGCAGCGAGGAGCCGAAGATGGGGTTTCCCCAAGATCGCTTGCCCGTTCGCCCGCCCGCCTGCTCGCTTGCCGCTTGCCCACTCGCTTGCCGGTTCGCCCGCCCGCCTGCTCGCTTGCCGCTTGCCCGTTCGCCTGCTCGCTTGCCGCTTGCCCGTTCGCCCGCCCGCCTGCTCGCTTGCCGCTTGCCCGTTCGCCCGCCCGCCTGCTCGCTTGCCGCTTGCCCGTTCGCCCGCCCGCTCGGCTGCTCGCTTGCCGCTCGAGAGCAAGAGGGGGAGAGATAGAGAAAGAGAGAGAAGGAAAGAAAGAGATGAGAGAGGGAGGAAGAGAGTGTGAGAGAGGAAGAAGCAAGATAGAGAAAGAGAGAGAGAAAGAAAGATGAGAAAGGAAGGGAGTGACGTCATCGGGTGGAAAAATCGCGATATAGCCTTTCGCAATGATCAGGATCGCGAAACTCGGGGGATCACTGTATTGGCAACTCTACATATCCTCAAGCTCTTTGACAGGCAGTTTAGTATGCCAAATTTCATGATTGCTTGCTTATTCAGGAAATCTGAGTGCTGCAAAACAGGACTGTGCAAACCACTTGAAAGGGTGTTACAAGTCCTCCTTGACTTGTGGCCACAATTGAACTCAATATTTCTGTCGCCAAGTAAGGCAGTTCTTAACTATGTTTTGCCTTATGTTATGATCTTTTTGCCACAGTAGTTAAACAAATCACTGTAGTTTTAAGTCAATCGTGCATTTAAGCGAATCTGGCCTCTTGCATTAACTTGCCTTATCAGGAGCAGCTATGAAGGTTGCAAATGATGGATTGCATGAAAGTGTAACTGTCATAAATACATGCCAGTTGCCCAGTGCATTGATTTTGATCACGTGATCATGGGGATGCTACAGCGGTTGCAGGTGAAAAATACGCTTTTCAGTGCTGTTGTAGCTTTATTTATTTTTTATTTATTTATTTTATTTATTAGATTTGTGTGCCGCCCCTCTCCATGGACTCAGGGCGGCTCACAACAGAATAAAACAGTTCATAACAAATCTAATAATTTACAATTTAAAATATTTTTAAAAACCCATTATTAAGCAGACATACGTACAAACACACCATACATAAATTGTATAGGCCCGGGGTGATAGCTCAGTTCCCCCATGCCTGACCGCAAAGGTGGGTTTTGAGGAGTTTACGAAAGGCAAGGAGGGTGGGGGCAGTTCTAATCTCTGGGGGGAGTTGGTTCCAGAGAGTCGGGGCCACCACAAAGAAGGCTCTTCCCCTGGGGCTCGCCAACCAAAATTGTTTAGTTGATGGGACCCGGAGAAGGCCCACTCTGTGGGACCTAATCGGTCGCTGGGATTCGTGCAGCAGAAGGCGGTCTTGGAGATATTCTGGTCCGAAGCTTTGAAAAGTCATTAAACAAATGGTTGTAAGTCGAAGACTATCTGTAGGTGCATGATGGTGGCCAACCTTGTAACAATGCATAATGCCCTTCTGAATGGTTGCCACTGCTCTCAAACAAAGTTGCATTCAGATAACTCTGGATAGGATTTCAATCTTGGGAATGGATACTTAGCAATGAGACCTTATTAAGATCTCATTAAGACTTTATTCTCCCTAAATGTGTTTTGATAAACTTAGAACTTTCAGTGTGAAAGTCATTCACCCAAACCTTTCTAAATAGAATAGAATAGAATAGAATAGAATTTTTTATTGGCCAAGTGTGATTGGACACACAAGGAATTTGTCTTGGTGCATATGCTCTCAGTGTACATCAAATAAATTAAACATTTGACAAGAATCATGAGATACAACACTTAATGATTGTCATCAGTGTCATTGTGACATTGAATCATGTCACAATGATTCAAATAAGCAATAAAGAAGCAATCAATATTAATAAAACTCTATATTTTAAAAAATACTGCAGTTTTCTTTCTACAGATGTCTGAATAATAGATGTACAGTGGGGATGCGTTCTGAGACTGCCCGCGAAAGTCGAATTTCCGCGAAGTAGAGATGCGGAAGTAAATACACTATTTTTGGCTATGAACAGTATCACAAGCACTTTAAACCCCTAAATTGCAATTTTCCATTCCCTTAGCAACCATTCAGATTATTACTCACCATGTTTATTTATTAAAGTTTATTTAAAAAAATATTTATTAAAGGCAGATGAAAGTTTGGCGATGACATATGACGTCATTGGGTGGGAAAAAACATGGTATAGGGGGGAAACCCGCAAAGTATTTTTTAATTAATATTTTTGAAAAACCGTGGTATAGACTTTCCACAAAGTTCGAACCCGCGAAAATCGAGGGAACACTGTAAACTATTCCATAATAGATCTCTGAATGATAACCGTGGTTTCAAGTCTCTATATAAAAATTAGTATTTGGTAGGGGCTCAAATAAATGCAGGTAGTCATCAACAATTGAGCCCAAAATGTATGTTGTTAAGTGAAAAATTTGTTAAGTGAGTTTTGCCCCATTTTAAGACTTTTCTTGCCACATTTCTTAAGTGAATCACTGCATGTGTTAAATAAATAACATTGTGGTTTAAGTGATTCTGGTTTCCACATTGATTTTGCTTGTCAGAAGTTGATTACATGACTCCTGGACATTGCAACTCTCATAAATGTGAGTCAGTTGTCAATCATGCAAATGTAAATCATGGCCATGGAGATAGAATGTTTGTAAGTGTGAAAAACGATCATGTTACTTTTTTCAGTGATATTGTACCTTTGAATGGTCACTAAATGGTAGGTCAAGGACTACCTATACAAAGGAATGTCTGGAACATAAAACTTTAATATCTTCACTTTTAGCATTTTTATTTAGTATTCAGTATTTGGAGATGAAGTTATAAGAAACAGATATCGCCAAGAAACTGTAATTGAAAAGCAGTTAATAATTGAGGTCTCTCTTCACAATAGACAGAATTGTAACGCCTTCAATTTTATGGTTTTTACCACACAATGTCAGCTTAGATATCAGAAAGGCCATAGTATTGATACTTCTGTAAAAAGTTTGAATGATATACCCTGAAGTCATTGTTGGCTTGAGCCAAACATACCAGGTTTCTTTTATAGAACATAGGGAGGGTTGTCTAACATTAGATATCATAAGGTTTTATAATATGAATAATCTGTGGCATGCAATAATCACCTTAATTATAATTTTGGGGTAGGGGTAGCTGAAGATGTTGAGTAAACATCATATCCATGTCATAGCCAAGAAACAAAGCTTGCAAGTATCCTATTCCATGTCTTCATTTTTCCTTTTACCTTAGAAAAATAATCCCTTTCCTCACAATAAGGAAATGTTTTCTTTTGTGTTGGGTGCATAAAATCAAATGCAAGTTGAATAATAAAGTAATGGTTAAATTTATCATAAAACCAGCCAGGTTTTGTTACCCAAGTTAGGTTTTTATAAAAGGGAGATAATGTTGACATCTGTGAGTCTCAGAATCCATGTTAGAAATCAGTTTTTCTTATAAAAATATATACTCTTTAATTCTCAGATTTCTCAGTTTTCTATAAGAATACCGGTAGGATTTTTCAATAAAATTGAAACATCAATATGATATGAAAAGGAACTCTATCTTGGACATTAAAATGCCAAGAGGGTTTTAGAAATATCTGAGTCAGACTAGTGACATTCTTGATTTACATCTATCGAGTTCAAATACTAGTATTAAAAATCCAAATTATTAGAAATTAGTAATTATGAATGACACAGCATCATTGGCGTTTAATATTTTTTAATTCAAGGGGATTTTTTTATCTCACTATAAAAACATATTATTTCATTTAGGTTTGCAAGAACATTTTGGCTTTCTCTTTTTTTATAAAAAGGTTTTTTCAATAGAATAGTATCTTTTATTATTTATAGATTTCACTAATATCATCTTTTTTTGGAATGCAAATAAGTAACAAAAATCTCCTGAAATTGTTTTCAGACATCCAGCAACTAGATACAGAACCTCAATCATTGGTCGAAGAATATGGATCAAGATGAAAATCAGAAAAGGAACTCTGAAATTACACAGGAAGTTTTCAGCAAAGGGGTAATTTTTATATTTTTAAGTTATCTGTTCTAAATTGTCCTTGGATGATACTTTAGTGCCCCATCCACATTTTTTTCATGGGGGTATATACAGCACTTAATTATCAATACTTGGTGAGTAATGGTAAATAAGCAAGAGTTTTTTATTCCAAATGGACCCCTTGTAAAAATTGAAGTCTCTATATCAAGTTTCTAAAATTACAAGAAAACAGAATCAGAAGGAACCTTAAAAGGGCTATGAAGTCAATTCACTACAATACCAAAAACACATTCCTAGACATGGGATTAGGATATGGTCAGAAGAAACCTATTGCTTAATTGTGAATGTTAATTTTTCTATCTGATTGCTGGACCTGACAAACATATATTCTGCATTTGTAGAATGGCTCAGGGCTATCGTTGCTCCTACCGAATATCTATATGAAAAAACTGGGAAGGTCATCCATTGGTTTGGGACCCAGTGTCATCAATATGTAGATAATACCTAACATATATCTTGACCTTGGACAGACCAAGCGATGCTGTCAATGACTTGTCCCAATGTTTGAAAACTGTAGGTCCAGATGATAAACAACAGATTCAGGTTCAATTGTGCCAAGACTAAGTGGCTTTGTATTTTGATTCCCCTCTCCCCCTTATCTAGGGACTTTCTTTAAACGTGGGTGAAGTCATTCTTCTCCACTTTAGGCTGGTGCACAATCTGATGTTCTTCTGGTCAAAAAGGGCAGATGCTAGCTGTGTTCAAGACAGTTTTTTAATAGTTCCATCTAGCATTCAAGTGACAGACATTCCTGGAATCATAGGACCTCCATATGACCATGCATGCCCTAGTCCCTATGTAATTGGCATTAGTGCAGTGAATACCACATAGTACTCTCCTTGAAGACTACCCAAAAGCTGCAGCTGATTCAGAATGCAGTAGTATGTGCATTGGGCATTCCTCAATATGCCCATGTGGCACCGCTTCGAAACAAGTTGCATTGATTTCCAATGAGATTTATTTTAGTTAGTTTGTTTTGTATTTATAGGCTGCCCTTCTTCAGTGGATTCAGGCCAGTGTACAATTCAGTGCAATTTAATGTGCTGGTTATAATCTATAAAGCTTTAATGGTATAAGACCAGATTATTTCTTCCATTGCTTTTTACCATCCAGTTATGCTAAAGGAGACTAGGATAGCGCTTGTTCTGGCCTTGTTCTGGCCTTGTAAGGCAGAGAATTAACCTCTAGACCACAGGATCTGATCCCTTCAGCTTTGTACCAGGGTGGGGCTATATGTTTTTTTCTGTTGGATATATATGAGGTGTAGAGAAAAAAATTGACGTGGAAGAAGTAGTTTTAACTATAGTTTTGAAACTAGCAAGCCTAATTAACTATTAAAAAGCTCAAAAATCAAACTCAACAGAAATTGTGTTACAAATTGTTCCCCAGTGTTATTTAGAAGCACCAGCTTCCCAAAAATAATTTTAGTGGCTAAAATTACACATGAATGAAATACAACCTCAGATTATACAAATTCCTGTAACTTAAAATCTGAGGCTTAAAGAAATTTCAAATGGAAGGAATGTTATATATGCAAATATATAAAGAAAAACAATTCACAGATCTACTATTACTAGTAATACTAAATCACTCTACAGGCTTATGTGTACTGTGTGTTCTTTTCAGATAATGGATTTACAAACTCCCGGCATTCCTGAAGAAATTATGTTCTCTCGCATGCATCAAAGAACCTACATAGATGAGTTTGAGTCTCCTCCCAATAAGTACTGCGAATATGATATTTTTCCTAAATGGCATTTACCAGTGAAAACAGCATTAATACTTTCTTTGTTTATATTTATTTATACTTTCCTAAGGGACGTCATCCATCCTTTTGTCACTGCTCAAGAAAATGTATTTTATAAAATTCCAATCTTAGTCATAAACAAAGTCTTACCAGTGGTATCAATTACTCTTCTGGCCTTGGTTTATTTACCTGGAATATTAGCTGCAGGTTTCCAGTTCCATTATGGAACTAAGTATAAACGTTTTCCACAATGGTTAGATAGATGGATGTTATCAAGAAAACAATTTGGGCTTCTTAGCTTCTTTTTTGGTTCCATGCATGCCTGTTACAGTTTGTGCTATCCACTGAGGAGATCCTACAGATACAAACTCTTAAACTGGGCGTATCAGCAGGTATGTATTATTACAGTATCACTAGATATACACTATATATACAGTATCACTACATTACGCATTTCTGGTACTCTAGTATCTAATGAGGACCCGGATTGTGTGGGTAATATGCTGGCTCTGTTAAAAAGTGCTATTCCTATCATGTTCTAAGCCACCCTGAGTCTAAGGAGAAGGGTGCATAAAAATCAAATAAATAAATAAATAAAGTGTAATGTTGAAAAATTAGATTCAGTGAAGGAAATAAAGGGTTCTAATTCTGTACATACTTCATCACATTATGTCCCATTTAATTTCATTGAATTACTTTTAGGTATATGGATACATACTGTGCTATCTTATGTATTCCCAACAACCTGGCCATTTTTGAATTGAATTGGGAATTGGGCTTTTCACCCAATGAAGACAATTTAGTAGAACCTGTCATGAACAATAGTTGAGGATTATTGGGTTTTTTGCATACTAAAAATAATTGAAACAAAACATTGCTAGAAATTTTAAATGGTTTTATCCAAAGTGTAATGCAGAAAGTTTTGTCAAAATGTATATGTGAAGAAAAAAATATGCAATTTACACCCTATCACCCATGCTAATAAATTTGTTACTTATGTACATCCATTACAAGTAGGCCTAAATGAACTTAACAACAGTTCATTTAGTGACTATTCAAAGTTACAACGGCATTGAAAAAAGTGACTAGTGAGCATTTTTCACACCTTTGTAGCAGCCCCACAATCATGTGATCAAAATTCAGATGCTTGGCAATCAGTTCATACTTGTGACCATTGCTGTGCCCCAAGGTCATGTGATTACATTTTGTAACCTTTTGACAAATAAAAGCAACCAGATTCACTTAACAGTTGTGTTACTAGCTTATCAACTGCACTGATTCACTTAGCAACTGTGACAAGAAAGGTTATAGAATGGGCAAAATTCACTTGAAAAATGTCTCACAACAACAAAAATTTTGAGATCAATTGTAATCTTAAGAACTACCTGTATAATAGGACTTTTTGTAAAACATTTTGATTTATGTACTGTCCTAGCAGGCTAACAATGGTTGCCAAGAGAACCTCCCTTGATTAGTCACTTAAAATACTATTCCTTAGTGCACTACCTGTCACAATATGCCAAAGGTTGTGTTTAGCTTGAGAAGGAATTCTGTTTGTCAGCAAATAAAGGGAGTCATGCTGGGAAAATCAAGTTAACAAGGAATTGGAACTAATCTTCTTAGGGAGTTAAAACTTTGCGGAAGTAAGTAAATATTCAGCCTAATTGATTTTGCATTAGTGTAGACTGATGCAATTTCTGTTTGTCATTGGTATAAACAACACAATAGTTTAAATATGGCCATACCCTAATTAGGTATGGCCATAGCTGAGAAATAGCAGCAAAGCAGCAGCTGACTCCTATTTTGTTTTAAGTTTATTGTTAAACAATAAACAGGTGGGCTTCTTTACACATATACATTGATTTTTTTTCTCCCTAATCTCACTGCAATTCCTGACCCATGTATACCTTTACATGGGGAAACTCCAGTGTTGCTACAACTCCAGATGTAGCCACGGTTTATATTTCAATCCCCAAAAATGATAATAGGCTGCCATTCTATATAATCTGATTTCTAGAGAGTTATCTATACAGTTTCCCAAAATATATACAGCCAGAATTGAATGTTAAGTACATGTAGGCTGTCAAGGTGCCCTTCTGGTATTTTTTCCAACTTTAATATTATTTCCACAGGTACAGAAAAAAAAGGAAAATGCCTGGATTGAACATGATGTCTGGAGAATGGAGATTTATGTATCTCTAGGAATTCTGGCACTTGCTTTGCTGGCTCTGTTGGCAGTAACATCAATTCCATCTGTCAGCTATTCATTGACTTGGAGAGAGTTTCATTATATTCAGGTATATGGACGGATAGATGGATCATTACAAAGGATCATTTAGTAACAGGGCATGAACTTAGATGTTACAAGCCTGATGTTCAATTTCTGCTGTTCCCAGTTGAAATGGTGAAATAATGATGGGATGCATGAAAGAGAGAGATATCTGTAAACTTAGTTATATTTTCCTACTCACTTGATTTTGACTTTGCTTGTGATATATAATTCATGGAACAGTTATGAGAAAGGGAGGCTCTTTGGTTGAAAAATATTCCCTTTTACTTCAGAATATACCATAGATATTTTACTCTTTACATTCAGGAAATAAAATATGTATTTATTAGAATTCTATTTTGCATAATATGACTTAGGAAATCCAGAAATGAAGAGCCTGATTTTGTAACTACATACAGTATTAATATTTTATGGACGAATGTTTTGGAACTAATAGATATTGAGCAAAATGTATTCATTGATTTCTTGTAGAATTTTAATACACTGTGTCAAAATAAAAGCTAAAATAGTTGGTTCAAAAGTTGATAATCTTATCAACTTTTGAACCAACTATTTTAGCTTTCATTTTGACAGTTTGATTCCTGCAGTCAGAAGCAAGATTTATTTATTTCCATGCCTGCTGGTTTGTGATATCAAGTTGCTGTTAATCCCCGTGAATAGATTAAGCTGTTCTTTTTACCCTTGTTAATTGATATGCCTAAATATACGTATCTAGCAGGTACTGTGAATTATACTTAATCTTTATTAACTCTAATTAAAATATTGTTTCTTTTTTTTTCCTTAGAGCAAGATGGGATATTTAGCGTTGCTGCTTTGTACTATTCATGCACTAGTATTTGCATGGGATAAATGGATTGATCTACATCAATATTTATGGTATACTCCACCCACGTTTATAATAGCAGTAATTCTTCCAATTGTAGTTCTGACTTGTAAAGTTACCCTGCTGTTCCCATGCTTTAGGAAGAGATTACAAAAGATCAGGTCTGGTTGTGCTGTTGTGACAAATGAGATACAGATCACTTCCAAACTGTAGATTCACTGAGCTTTTCCAAATCCTAAACAAAACAATTGATGCATATAGTTGCAGTTCTGTTAGTGAAATAAATCTCATTAGATTTGTTCAGGTTTACTTCTGAAGATGGTATCTAGGCTCAAATTACACAATGAAAAAAGCTACTTACTTTTTTTATATTTCAGTTTTTACTGATAAAATCCTGAGGTTGCACCTCTGATTGAATTATACAGATTCTATATATGAATTCCTAAAAAAATCCCAGATTTTCAATTTCTTATTCAGAAACTTCTTCGGGAATATTGTAGATCTATAATATTTATGTACTTGAAATATGCATTGAATTGCAATCTCAAACATAGGCTAAAAAGTATAACATGAACAATGGGCTATCCTTGACTCAATGTTATAGTGACTGAAATTCAATTGGACAGACACAGCATATTCTTTTGCCCATAAATATCATCTTTTACTCACCCTTCCTTAATCTCTCACATTACATACATAAATCCCATTAAAAATAAAATATTAGTATATTTATCTTGAGTGAGTGTACAGATCAATTAATGCAGCTGCCTTATTAAAAATACTTTTAAAAACAGAAAATGTACGTATGAGATGTCACTACATTGGACTAGGGAACATAGCATATTAATTCAGATAATAGGTGCATAATCTGAGTAAAAGCAGAACTAGAAAAGGGATGACTTTATCCACCAGCATTTGATCTTCTAACTTATTATTCTATACCTCATTCCAAGACAATGTGTAGTACATGAAAAAGAGATGTATAAATGTTATGAGTTGGGTTTTTTTAAGCCACTTTAAATTTGCTATGTTTGGCACATTCAGTTTATATAACTTTCTGTTGTGAGCACTACTAGTTATGCTAGTTTACTAATACAAGAGCCAAATAACTGCAGAAAATGCGGTTTTGATTCTAACAATATACTGTAGTTAACTTATGGCTGAAATAGGTTTGGGCATGGATCGGTCTGGGACTTTCCAATTTTTTGTGTGTTTTGGGAGGAATGATTTCCATCTGTAGGAAGTTGAGGTCTAATTAATAGGGACGGTTATTCTGAAATCTGGAGAATATTCCCATTTTCTTTTCATTGAATTTATGTTCTTAAAATTATATTGACAATTGAATAATGTAAATATAAATTTATGTAAAAGTAGTTATTAGTATACTTTTTGTAAGAATGTATCCAATATAATAAAACTTTCTTACATTTTTTCAACCTTCATATTTCATTGGTTTTATGTTAAGTAGAAGCCAAGTTATTGTTTGACAGTAGTGTTAAGAATAGATATGGTGTAGGGCTGTAGGTAGTTTGTATCCAGAGGGAAATAAACAGTAGGAAACAACTTCCTCCCTGAAAATGTCACCGTGTGAATCTAATATAGGACTACCGAATAAAAATTATGTATAAGGTACAATATTTTTTCATTACAATAAAACAGCAGTAGAGTTAAATTAACCATGAAACAAGTTATCACCCACTATACACATCCAGTAAAGGAGATCTGTAGGCAGAAACAATTGTGTGGTTGTGATTTCTTCACTGATGGGAAGTGAATAAGTGATGCAAGTATATCTGGATACATTTTATATCTAATGGGATACTACTGGGTATGGATGGAGTAAGCACTACTTTGACCAAGCAAGTAGAAAATATATTATCAACTCTTGCTAATTACAAGATGTAGATACAACTTTCCTTTTGGCATAATCAGTCAATACGTAACAAATGGATAATTTACTATGGCTAACTACAATATAAAATTTAACATCTGCAATGGCACTGCTGGAGAGGAATATAGGTGCTTCCTCTCTAGGAAAATTTTCTCAACACTAAATTTGAATTTGTCTGTTTTATTTATTTTGGTGAGATTTAGTGAGAAAATTTAGTGAGATTTGGTGAGAAAATTTAACATCTGCAATGGCACTGCTGGAGAGGAATATAGGTGCTTCCTCTCTAGGAAAATTTTCTCAACACTGAATTTGAATTTGCCTGTTTTATTTATTTTGGTGAGATTTATTCCTTAACAATTTATTCCTTTATTCCTTAACAAGTATGGGAAAACGTACGTATGAGATGTCACTACATTGGACTAGCTTAACTTTCAAAATACAAGCTGGGTGGAGTATCAAAAAAAGCCGCAAATGTGATCCTATTAGTAACACTAATAGTTTTAGAAGAGGTCTTCTGAAAAAAATTTGCAGTGGCCAATTCAATTCAATTCAATTTATTAGATTTGTATGCCGCCCCTCTCCGAAGACTCGGGGCGGCATACAGACTGGGCTACTAAAATCCACTTGATCATGAAATGGCAACAAACTCTAATTTTTGTGTAGTTTTACAAAAATCCTTATAAATTTGACCCTACAGTTTTCATAAATAGATGAGTTGTTACAATAAGCCACATATATGGATGTCTACAAAAATGCCTAATATTGCATATCATCCTTTCCAAATGTCATTGCTATTTGCCGCAGAAGAATTTTTTTCTGTATTGAATTAGGGAAAATAAAAAATCTAAAATGAATAATGAACAGCAGTTCACAAAATCTACCCAACTATAAGAACTCTCTAACCTATACCCAGTTTCAGGGTAACAAACAACTGGATAAAATAAACCTGAGTAACAACATATAGCATTGCTTGTAAATATTATCAAAACACAATAAAATGCATAGCTATTGAAAACTTCATCACTATATAATGAGATTTTTAAGATAGCATTTGTAGGATCAGATCGCCATCAAATTTTCCTTCTGTTTGGTGGATTTGTTTTCTAATTTGTTTTGCATTAAACTAGATCAGTGGCAGTTTAGTTAATTAGAGCAGTGTTTCCCAACCTTTTTGGAGCCGCGGCACATTTTTCATATTTTCAAAATCCTGGGGAACATGGGGGGGGGGGCGCTAAAAAAAGTTTGGACAAAAAAAATATCTCTTCCTCCCTTTCGCTCTATTTCTCTCTCCCTCCCTCTTTCTCTCTCTTCCTTCCTTTCTCTCTCCATCCCTCTTTCTTTCTCTCTTCCTTCCTTCCTTCCTCTCTTTCTGTCTCCTCCTTCCTCTCTCATCTCTTTCCTTCCTCTCCCTCCCTTTCTCTCTTTCCTTTCTCTCCCTTTCTGTCTATCCTTTCTATCTCTCACCCCTTCTCCCTCTTTCATTCCCTTTCTCTCCCTCCCTTTCTCTCTCATTCCTTTCTCTCCCTCTTTCCTTCCTATCTCTCTTTCTTTTTCTCCCTCCTTCATATCTTCTTTCTCTCCCCCTTCCTCCCTCTTTCCCTTTTCCCCCTCCCTTTCTCTTCCTTTTTCTCTATCCTTTCTACTTCTTACTCTTTCTTTCTCTCCCTCCTTCATTCAATTTTCTCTCCCTCCCTTACTCTCTCTTTCCTTTCTCTCCCTCCCTTTCTCTTCCTTTTTCTCTATCCTTTCTACTTCTTACTCTTTCTTTCTCTCCCTCCTTCATTCAATTTTCTCTCCCCCCCTTCCTCCCTCTTTCCCCTCCCTTTCTCTTCCTTTTTCTCTATCCTTTCTACTTCTTACTCTTTCTTTCTCTCCCTCCTTCATTCAATTTTCTCTCCCCCCCTTCCTCCCTCTTTCCTTTCTCTCCCTCCCTTTCTCTTCCTTTTTCTCTATCCTTTCTACTTCTTACTCTTTCTTTCTCTCCCTCCTTCATTCAATTTTCTCTCCCCCCCTTCCTCCCTCTTTCCTTTCTCTCCCTCCCTCCCTTTCTCTTCCTTTTTCTCTATCCTTTCTACTTCTTACTCTTTCTTTCTCTCCCTCCTTCATTCAATTTTCTCTCCCACCTTCCTCCCTCTTTCCTTTCTCCCCCTCTTTCTCTTCCTTTATCTCTATCCTTTCTACTTCTTACTCTTTCTTTCTCTCCCTCCATTCAATTTTCTCTCCCTCCCTTACTCTCTCTTTCCTTTCTCTCCCTCCCTTGTTCTCCCCTGGGGCTGCCTGTGCCTGCCCTGCACCACCCAACACGGACGGACAGCCCCCGGTCGTCGGTTCGTCGCCCCCCCACCCCCCCCCACGGAGGGAGATCGGGCTGGCGGGGGCGGCGAATCCACCTCCCCAACCGCGCGGAGGGAAATCTGGTAGGCGGGCGGGTGGCCGCGGCTCCCTGCGCGCCCCTGGAAAAGCCTACAGGGCCACCTACAGGGAACGGTGCCCGGGGCCGCTTTAGCCGCCCCCCCCCCCCCGCCATCTCCCCGCGACTGCCTGCGCCGCTGCAGCCGCCCCCCCCCGCTCCCACCGCCAGTGCCCTCCCGCCGGGCCCCAAAGGACACTTGCCAATGACGACAGGGAAGCTTCAGCTGGGCGGGCGCTGCCGTGCCGGTGCCTCCGACCTCCCGGTTCCTGCTCGATGCCGCGGCCCAGCTAGAGCTTCCCTGTCGCCTGGGCGGGGCGCTGCGGTGCCTCTGAACTCTCCGCTCCTGCCCGATGCCGCGGTTTCTGGCGCTCTCCTGCGCGCCCCTGGAAAAGCCTACAGGGAACGGTGCCCGGGGCCGCTTTAGCCGCCCCCCCCCCCGCCATCTCCCCGCGACTGCCTGCGCGAAGAATGGAGCTCTCCTTCCTGCCTTCCTTCTTTGGGGCCCAGCAGGAGAGCGCCAGAAACCACGGCATCGGGCAGGAGCGGAGAGTTCAGAGGCACCGCAGCGCCCCGCCCAGGCGGCACACCTGGCGATGTCTCGCGGCACACCAGTGTGCCGCAGCACACCGGTTGGGAAACGCTGAATTAGAGCATAACATTCCTTGCATCTATAGACTGCAACAAGCTCTATTTCATTTAGATTTATTCTTATCAAATAAGCATATACAGACCCCGTAGAGCCCCATGGTTCAACGAGGAGCTCCGGGAGTTGAAACGCCAAAAGAGACGTCTAGAGAAGCGATGGAGGAAGAGTAGGTCCGAATCCGATCGAACACTTGTAAGAGCTTTTATTAAGACTTACAAAGTGGCGCTCAAGGCGGCAAGATGCGCGTACCATGCCGCCTTGATTGCATCAGCGGAATCCCGCCCGGCCGCTCTGTTTAGGGTGACCCGCTCCCTTCTTAACCAGGGGGGAGCTGGGGAGCCCTTGCAGAGCAGTGCCGAGGATTTTAACACGTTTTTCGCTGATAAAGTCGCTCGGATCCGGGCTGATCTCGACTCCAATTGTAATACAGAGTCGACTGACAACGAGTCAGTCGAGGTGATTGGGGCACGTACTTGTCCACCTGTCTGGGAAGAGTTTGATCTGGTGACACCTGATGAAGTGGACAAGGCCATTGGAGCTGTGAGTTCCGCCACCTGTTTACTGGATCCGTGTCCCTCCTGGTTGGTTTCGGCCAGCAGGGAGGTGACACGGAGCTGGGCCCAGGAGATTACCAATGCTTCCTTGGGGACGGGAGTCTTTCCATCTCTCTGTAAAGAAGCGCTTGTGCGCCCCCTCCTCAAGAAGCCCTCCCTGGACCCAGCCATACTCAATAACTATCGTCCAGTCTCCAACCTTCCCTTTATGGGGAAGGTTGTCGAGAAGGTGGTGGCACTCCAGCTCCAGCGGTCCTTGGAAGAAGCCGATTATCTAGGTCCCCAGCAGTCAGGCTTCAGGCCCGGTTACAGCACTGAAACCGCTTTGGTCGCGTTGATGGATGATCTCTGGCGGGCCCGGGACAGGGGTTTATCCTCTGTCTTGGTGCTTCTTGACCTCTCAGCAGCTTTCGATACCATTGACCATGGTATCCTTCTGCACCGGCTGGAGGGGTTGGGAGTGGGAGGCACTGTTCTTCAGTGGTTCTCCTCCTACCTCTCTGGCCGGTCGCAGTCGGTGTTAGTGGGGGGTCAGAGGTCGGCTCCGAGGTCGCTCCCTTGTGGGGTACCTCAGGGGTCGGTCCTATCCCCCCTGCTATTCAACATCTACATGAAACCGCTGGGTGAGATCATCCAAGGACATGGGGTGAGGTATCATCAATATGCCGATGATACCCAGCTTTACATCTCCACCCCATGCCCAGTCAACGAAGCGGTGGAAGTGATGTGCCGGTGCCTGGAGGCTGTTGGGGCCTGGATGGGTGTCAACAGACTCAAACTCAACCCGGATAAGACGGAGTGGCTGTGGGTTCTGCCTCCCAAGGACAATCCCATCTGTCCGTCCATCACCCCGGGGGGGGGGAATTATTGCCCCCCTCAGAGAGGGTCCGCAACTTGGGCATCCTCCTCGATCCACAGCTCACATTAGAAAACCATCTCTCAGCTGTGGCGAGGGGGGCGTTTGCCCAGGTTCGCCTGGTGCACCAGTTGCGGCCCTATCTGGACCGGGACTCATTGCTCACAGTCACTCATGCCCTCATCACCTCGAGGTTCGACTACTGTAATGCTCTCTACATGGGGCTACCTCTGAAAAGTGTTCGGAAACTTCAGATCGTGCAGAATGCAGCTGCGAGAGCAGTCATGGGCTTACCTAGGTATGCCCATGTTTCACCATCACTCCGCAGTCTGCATTGGCTGCCGATCAGTTTCCGGTCACAATTCAAAGTGTTGGTTATGACCTTTAAAGCCCTTCATGGCATTGGACCAGAATATCTCCGAGACCGCCTCCTGCCGCACGAATCCCAGCGACCGATTAGGTCCCACAGAGTGGGCCTTCTCCGGGTCCCGTCAACGAAACAATGTCGGTTGGCGGGCCCCAGGGGAAGAGCCTTCTCTGTGGCGGCACCGGCCCTCTGGAACCAACTCCCCCCGGAGATTAGAACTGCCCCTACTCTTCCTGCCTTCCGTAAACTCCTTAAAACCCACCTTTGCCATCAGGCATGGGGGGAACTGAAACATCTCCCCCTAGGCATGTTTAATTTATATATGGTATGCTTGTGTGTATGTCTGTTAGTATATGGGGTCTTTCTTAAATCTTTAAATATTTTAAATTGTCAGATTATTTATGATTTGTTTCCACGTGTTGTGAGCCGCCCCGAGTCTTCGGAGAGGGGCGGCATACAAATCTAAGTAATAAATAAATAATAAATAAATTTCAGTGTATATTAACTTACTTTCTGCCAAAATATTAAATAAAAATTACTTAGATAATGAGATAATGAATATAATATCAAAAGAGGGTATTAAAAACCTGGGTTAAAAGGCTGATAGATCAAATGCCTTTGAAGATAACAGTAGAAGGTGAAAGGTAATCCAGTTTATCTTTTTTTGAAGGGGGGTCCTTCCCGGCTCTCTACAAGGAGACATTTGTGCGCCCTCTCCTCAAGAAGCCTTCCCTGGACCCAGCCGTACTTAATAACTACCGTCCAGTCTCCAACCTTCCCTTTATGGGGAAGGTTATTGAGAAGGTAGTGTCGCTCCAGCTTCAGCAGTCCTTGGAGGAAGCCGATTATCTAGGCCCTCAGCAGTCAGGATTCAGGCCTGGCTACAGCACAGAAACTGCTTTGGTCGCGCTGATGGGTGAACTCTGTCAGGCCCGAGATAGGGGTTTATCCTCTTTCCTGGTGCTCCTTGACCTCTCAGCAGCTTTCGATACCATCGACCATGGTATCCTTCTGCGCCGGCTGGAGGGGTGGGAGTGGGAGGCACCATTTTAAGGTGGTTCTCCTACTTTTCCAGTCAGTTGCAGTCAGTGTTAGTGGGGGGGTCAGAGGTCGACCTCTACGTCTCTCACTTGTGGAGTTCCTCAGGTCGGTCCTCTCCCCCCTCCTATTTAATATCTACATGAAACCATTGGGTGAGATCATCTAAGGACATGGGATGAAGTACCATCAGTACGCTGATGGCACCCAGTTTTACACCGTGTTCAGTGGAAGTGATGTGTCGGTGTCTGGAGGCTGTTAGGGTCTGGATGGGGGCCAACATGCTCAAACTCAATCTTGACAAGACGGAGTGGCTGTGGGTTTTGCCTCCCAAGGACAATTCCATCTGTCCATCCCTTACCCTGGGGGGGGGGAATCACTGACCCCCTCAGAGAAGGTCCGCTACTTGGGCGTCCTCAATCCACAGCTGACATTAGAACACCATCTTTCAGCTGTGGTGAGGGGGGCGTTCGCCCAGGTTCGCCTGGTGCACCAGTTGCGGCCCTATTTGGACAGGGAGTCCCTGCTCACAGTCACTCATGCCCTTACCACCTCGAGGTTCAATTACTGCAATGCTCTCTACATGGGGCTACCTTTGAAGAGTGTTCAGAAACTACAAATTGTGCAGAACGCGGCCATGCAAGCTGTCTTGGGTCTCCCCAGATACACCCATGTTTCTTCAATACTCCACGCCCTATATTGGCTGCCGATTGGTTTCCAGACACAATTCAAAGTGTTGGTGATGACCTATAAAGCCCTGGTGCAATGCCTACACTGCATTGGACCAGAATACTTACGGGACTGCCTTCTGCCGCATACATCCCAGCAACCAATAAGGTCCCACAGAGGTGGCCTTCTCCGGGCCCTGTCAACCAAACAATGTTGTCTGACGGGACCTAGGGGAAGAGCCTTCTCTCTGGCGGCCCCAGCCCTCTGCAATCAGCTCCCTCCTGAGATTCGTACTGCCCCCACCATCCTCGCCTTCCGCAAAACACTTAAGACCCATCTATGTCGCCAGGCATGGGGCAGCTAGATCATGCCTCCTTCTTCTCTGACCGTTAAATATTATATATGGATGTGATTGAGTAGACTGACTATTTTTTTTATATAATGGGATTTTAGTTACTGTTTTTTAACTATTAGATTTGTATACATATTGTTTGTATTGCTACGGGTCCTAGGGAAGGGAGGGGTGGCATACAAATCTAATTAATAATAATAATGTTAATCAACAATGCTATGAAGTTGTCTTTCACAACTTTCAAAAGTATTGACATCACCTTGCCTGCCTCTTGATGCTGATGCTTTTCATTATTATGGTTGGTTACACCGCCAGATATCTGGACTGAATTTAGCATTCTTATCCGCCTATTGAGTTCTTCTTAAAAACTTGAGATAGAGATATGTTGTTATTTGATGAAATTAAATCACAGGATGTAAGTTGTTCCAAGTAAAAGCTGCCTTTTGCATTTGACTGATGGTTTGGGGATTCAAAACAATTGAACAATATTCTAAAATTTGTCTAGGATAAGTTACAGTTACATAACTTCGGAATGTTGTAAAATAGTTCTCCCAGGTATCAAGCCTGCTAAACAAAAACAAATATTAGACTTGTGCAAATCATTTAACAAGGCACTCTGTAACGGAAGTCCCACACTGGATCTGCTGCTTGATGTCGAAAGGTTTGCTTGTACCTAATAAATACACTGAGGAGATAGATTGCAAGCAATTTTGGTTTTTATGCCTCTCCTATTGATCACTACCTCCAAATTTGTCATTTTCACAGAAGCTGCATGCAGAATTAATTTTTTACTGAGCTATCTATCATAATCCCCAAACTCTGTTCTTGAGTAGTCATGTAAGTAAGCTATTAGAAAAGCATCAATAAATGGTATTCCATGATAGAAATTCTACCTGGAATGGCAGTCCTGGAAGAACAAAATTACAGTGGTACCTCTACCTAAGAACACCTCTACTTACGAAATTTTCTAGATAAGAACCGGGTAATCATGATTTTTTTGCCTCTTCTCAAGGACCATTTTCCACTTATAAACCCAAGCTTCCGAAACTGTAACCCTCTGGGGCCTCTAGGAATCTCCTGGGAGGAAACGGCCAGAAAAGGCGGGGGCAAACCTGTGGGACCTCTAGGAATCTCCTGGGAGGAAACGGGGCCTCCACCCTCCTTGTGGTTTCCCCAGTTGCACACACTATTTGCTTTTACATCGATTCCTATGGGAAAAACTGCTTCCTCTTACAAACTTTTCTACTTAAGAACCTGGTCACGGAACAAATTAAGTTCGTAGATAGAGGTACCACTGTACCTAAAAACATATTGCTAACTGAAAATATTACCATTGCTTCAGACATTGTTATATTTATATAATCAAAGCCTCTCAGCTTTCCCACTTTTTAGGGAAAGGAAGGGAAGTGAGTTATTGATCAGTAACATGCTATTAGAATTAGAATTCTGATTGTATGGCCAACTCCAATTAGAACTTTAATTTTGCAACTGAAGGCAACAAATAAAAGTTATGTTATTTTCCCACCAGCTTATTGCTCTGGTTATAATACTCAGTCCAACCTTCTGTTCGCATACTAAAGTTAGGTATTTATCATGAGCTTGTTAGGAGCAATTAATTTGGAGAAAAGATAATCCTCATTTCGAAACCACAATTGGGATTAGCAACTATGCCATCATTAAGAAAAGTGGCTGCGAAGTGAAACTACAACCATGTTTATAATCTTATTTTAGCATTCCTTTGTTTATAAGTTTCAAAGTCATAAATGTGAGGATTGATCCTAAAGTTACTTTATCAACACCCTTCTAACAATGACCATTAAGTGAGTAGTAGCTAAATGAGGACAACCTATAATTATTACAATAGTAGAACTCATAGTAACAGCCTATAAATTACTACTCTATTTAGCATCCTCAGATGCGGCACAGGAATTCATGGCAACCATGGACCTGACCCAACAGGGTCTGCCTCATGGGGGGGTACACACGCTCTATTTAATAATTATAATTATAATCAGTGTTCCCTCTAATTTTTTTTTTGGGGGGGGGCAGAAAAGTATAGTGTCTGAGCGACAGTCCCTTTGGGACTGGGCAGCATAGTTCCCTCTAAGCTGAGCAGTGAGCAATCGCTCACTTAAAAATCATCATCAACTCAGAGTTTTCCAAACATGCCCAGAAGCCGAGAGGGAAAGAGTGAGAGGGAAGGAGAGAGAGAGGAAGAGAGGAAGAGAGAGAAACAGATAGAAAAAAGAGAGGAAGGAAAAGAGAAAGAAAAAGAATGGGAGTAAGGAAGAAAGAAAATCAAAATCTAGTTTGAAACTAGCTCAACTATTTAAGTGGCATTTTGATATTGATAGAGTTGCCCTATTATGAGCTCACTGTTATAGACACACAGTACAGTATTTTATTTTGAAATTCTCTGAGGCAAAACAGGGTGGGTTTTTTATTTATTTGTTTGTTTGTTTGTTTGTTTGTTTGTTTATTTACTTATTTATTTATTTATTTATTTATTTATTTATTTAATATTTCTGTGCCGCTCAGTCCCAAAGGGACTGCCGCTCAGACACTATACTTTTCCGCCCACCCCCCCAAAAAATTAGAGGGAACACTGCTGGGCAGCACAGAAATAATAAATAAACAAACAAACAAACAAACAAATAAAAAACCCACCCTGTTTTGCCTCAGAGAATTTCAAAATAAAATACTGTACTGTGTGTCTATAACAGTGAGCTCATAATAGGGTAACTATCAATATCAAAATGCCACTTAAGTAGTTGAGCTAGTTTCAAACTAGATTTTGATTTTCTTTCTCTCTTCCTTACTCTTTCTCTCTTCCTTACTAATAAAAGTTTTAGTTTTATTAATTGATTGAGATTGAGACGTAACGAAAATCCTGAAATATGTAGATTTTACATCATACTAATATATTAAGAGATATGTTATTAACAACTTTTATCTTTCTGTATTGATCTAATTATAACTAGTCATTCTTTTTTGTATTAGAATACTTCTAAGCCTAGCAGAGCAATGGTAGCTCCTTTACATGTTAAATGTTGTATGTCTTGTTTTGTCTAATTTTTTTTTTTTAATCTATAAAAAAATTCAAAAAAAAAAAGAATTGCTAGGGTCTGTATGCTTGTGTTTGTATGTGAGAGAAGTTTCTCTATATAAGAATTGTCAGGGGATACAGATCAGTCAATGTTTAAATAGAGGCAATCTATTATGCCAGCAAGTAATTTAAATTATTCATTGAGTGCTTAATTATTTATTTTGGGGCTAGTTCTTCCTTTTCTTCAAAGGTAGATTCTGGGGAAGGTATGTGTATCAAGAGCAATTATAGTGAACTGATGAGCATGTGATGATTTAATCACCCCAAATCCACCAGCAATCATTTATTAGTTAGGACATTTGATAAAATGGTGTTTCTATTTGCCATGGAACTAACTGTAGATACCATCATCCTGTTCCTTACTCCACAACAAATATCCCTAGTACTTATAATCCCCAAGTATGGTAAATATGAAATCAGGAGAGATTGCTTTTCAGTATAACTGGTGTTTGTGACTGTGTGTGTTTAAGTCTCCCTTTGGAAATCAGGCTGTGCTCAGCTATTTAAATTATTTTGGGCCAGGGTTTTTTTGGTTATAAGTAACATGCAGCAATTTTTTTAGTAGCTGGAGAATGATAGCCAGGCATTACAATCTGATTGTAATCACAAATATCTGAGTGACCTCATAAAATCAACTCATTATTTGAAAAAGAGGCCACTGCCCATATGTTGCCATGGTTCTGGGAATTCTATGATGTCAGGAATGATGCTAAAGTGATGGCACAGAGGTGGCATTATCCTGCAGCCCCATATAGAATAACTGCATAGAATCATTTCAACTGTTAGCTACAGCATTCCAAGGCATCCTTCAGTTGGGTAAATGAGCAGGAAGAGATGAGCATCATGAGATGTATTGCTCCTTCTGTGACCCCAATTTTCCTGTTAGGAATTCTTGTGTATATTGGAAGCTTGGATGGATTTAACCTTCCATGCCCAGCCTCAAACACAACTGGCAAAGGGAATATCAATTTTGACAACCTGCATATTCAGCAGATATTTTATAATTCGATTGAATTTATTAAGTCATCAACTTTAAATATATGGAGTAGATTAACTAAATTCAATCCTCATGAATATTTGGATGAAAAGGGATCCCATGAAAATCTTCTAATAACCCAGTATGAATCATCCAATGTCCTAGAAGAAGGACTCAAAGCAAAAATAACCAAAACGGAAGAGACTCAAGACTTGGAATTCCAAAAATATTTTACTACTGAAATTTTGGAAGCTTCTAGGAACATCAGCTTGACGACTAAATGCTATTTAGGAAGATTAAAGAACCATCAGAATGTGATACAGAGAGATCATTGGCCTCAAAAACATCCAAGAGAAAAAGAGACCGCTGTTAGATTACCAACAAAGAGACAAAAAATAGCAAACCTTCCATGCCCAGCCTCAAACACAACTGGCAAAGGGAATATCAATTTTGACAACCTGCATATTCAGCAGATATTTGAAAATTCGATTGAATTTCTTAAGTCATCAACTTTAAATTTATGGAGTAGATTAACTAAATCCAATCCTCATGAATATTTGGATGAAAAGGGATCCCATGAAAATCTTCTAATAACCCAGTATGAATCATCCAATGTCCTAGAAGAAGGACTCAAAGCAAAAATAACCAAAACGGAAGAGACTCAAGACTTGGAATTCCAAAAATATTTTACTACTGAAATTTTGGAAGCTTCTAGGAACATCAGCTTGACGACTAAATGCTATTTAGAAAGATTAAAGAACCATCAGAATGTGATACAGAGAGATCATTGGCCTCAAAAACATCCAAGAGAAAAAGAGACCGCTGTTAGATTACCAACAAAGAGACAAAAAATAGCAAACCTTCCATGCCCAGCCTCAAACACAACTGGCAAAGGGAATATCAATTTTGACAACCTGCATATTCAGCAGATATTTGAAAATTCGATTGAATTTCTTAAGTCATCAACTTTAAATTTATGGAGTAGATTAACTAAATCCAATCCTCATGAATATTTGGATGAAAAGGGATCCCATGAAAATCTTCTAATAACCCAGTATGAATCATCCAATGTCCTAGAAGAAGGACTCAAAGCAAAAATAACCAAAACGGAAGAGACTCAAGACTTGGAATTCCAAAAATATTTTACTACTGAAATTTTGGAAGCTTCTAGGAACATCAGCTTGACGACTAAATGCTATTTAGGAAGATTAAAGAACCATCAGAATGTGATACAGAGAGATCATTGGCCTCAAAAACATCCAAGAGAAAAAGAGACCGCTGTTAGATTACCAACAAAGAGACAAAAAATAGCAAACCTTCCATGCCCAGCCTCAAACACAACTGGCAAAGGGAATATCAATTTTGACAACCTGCATATTCAGCAGATATTTGAAAATTCGATTGAATTTCTTAAGTCATCAACTTTAAATTTATGGAGTAGATTAACTAAATCCAATCCTCATGAATATTTGGATGAAAAGGGATCCCATGAAAATCTTCTAATAACCCAGTATGAATCATCCAATGTCATAGAAGAAGGACTCAAAGCAAAAATAACCAAAACCAAGACTCAAGACTTGGAATTCCAAAAATATTTAACTACTGAAATTTTGGAAGCTTCTAGGAACATCAGCTTGACGACTAAATGCTATTTAGAAAGATTAAAGAACCATCAGAATGTGATACAGAGAGATCATTGGCTTCAAAAACATCCAAGAGAAAAAGAGACCGCTGTTAGATTACCAAAAATGAATATCAAAGAAGGGACAAAAGGGAACAAAGAGGTGACTCCTGATTTGAAGATTCAAAAGGAATCATATCAACAAATTTCAGATACTCAGATGTTTAATAGGTGGCCAAAGGTGATTCTTAAAGAAGGAATAATAGAAAACAAAGATAAATCTCATGAATTGGAGACTGAAAGGGAAGCATCTCAAGAAATTTTAGAATGTCTGAAGTTTAAAAGCTGGCTTAACATGATTCTCAAAGAAAAAGTAATAGAAAACAAAGAGAAAATTCCTGACATGGAGATTCAAAAGGAAGCATCTGAAGAAAATTCAGAAGGTCTGAATTTTAGGAAGTGGCCGAAATTAACTGTCACAAAAAGAACAAAAAGAAAAAAAGTGGAGATCCCCAAATTTCAGATTCAAAAGGAGTCATCTCAAGAAATTTCAAATACTAAGAAGTTTAAGAGGTGGCCCAAGGTGATTCTTGAAGAAAAAATAATAGCAAACAAAGAGAAAACTCCTGACTTGGAGATTCAAAAGGAACCATCTAAAGAAATTGCAGAATGTCTAAAGTTTAAGAGTTGGTTGAAGAAGATTCTGAAAGAAAAAATAATAGAAAACAAAGAGAAAATTCCTGACTTGGATATTCAAAAGGAAGCATCTCAAGAAAATTCAGAAGGTCTAAAGTGTATGAAGTGGCTGAAAGTGACTTTCAAAGAAGGAACAAAAGGAAACAAAGAGGAGACTCCGGAATGGGAGATTCAAAAGGAGGCATTTCAAAACATTTCAGATACTCAGAAGTTTAAGAGGTGGCCAAAAGTGATTCTAAAAGAAAAAATAATAGTAAACAAAGAGAAATCTCCTGACTTGGAGATTCAAAAGGAAGCCTCTCAAGAAAATTCAGAAGGTCTGAAGTTTATGAGGTCACCGAAAGTAACTGTCAAAGAAAGAACAAACAGAAACAAAGAGGAGACTCCTCAATTGGAGATTCTCAGATACTTAATTATCAAATTTATGCGTGCCCACAAAATAAAGTGCAGGAAAACCATTATCCGGAGGTCTTGTACTAAACTGATCAATACAATGAATTCTATCTTGACAAAATTCATTAGTTCAGCAGAGATGGACAGGTTACTCTCTCCTATTGGGATCTTTTTGCCAAGAAAAAATGGAAGCAATACTCCAACAGCAAGCTCCAGAAAAATGCTGATACCCACTGATGAGGTAAAAGCAACCTAGATAATTAATCATAATAAGTACACTCTTAGGAGTTTTATCAAGACTTGGTTTCTTAGGGGAAACCAAGGGGACCAACTTGGTGTAAATTATCTGCACATTCATTTCTGTAATAGCAGTTACTGTTCTAGAGTAAAAACCCTTTTAGATTGCTTATAGTAATGTTTGAACACCATTTTTCTGTATGATTTCCCTGTTTATTCCCAAGCTAAAGCAACAGGTATATTTATGTAAGATTTTACATCTAGGGAGAGTGGCATACAGTACAACGGTAAAGTAACTGAAACCTGAAAACAAAGAAAAACAATGAGATTCATCGGAATTAAAAAAAGGTTTCAGATAAAATTATATTGTTTTTAAAAAACTGAATTGGTAGAATAGCTGTTGCTTTTAAAGGATAAGTGAACCCAAATATACCCATCCCCCTGAAAGCTTTTTATAGATTGGAAGAATTGAAAGAATCTGCAATATCTCTTATGTAAAGATGATAACGTTTTTTTTAAAAAAAAGGATTTACAGAACAACGTTAGAGTCAAATGTTTGTTGCACACGATGATGATGGGCCATTTTCTCTGGCCGGATTTAACAACTTAATTTCTGCTTTTGAATTTTGACTCACTAAAGGGTCAAAATGTATTTTGAAATAGGTATCTTTAAAAATAAATAATAAATTTGTCAAAAACTTTCTAAACAGGAGGCACAAATGAAAGTTGGATAATAATAGAAAGATAATAAAAGATAAAACCAGTGCTTGTTTACCTAATTCCTGGCTACTTAAAAAAAATAATTTTTACCCTGATAATTACGGTTTCTCCCATAATTAATTACTAATTAATCCCATAGCACAGAGATGGCTTCAAAACTTTTAGCAAAGAGTTCTCTGCCCGCTTGCTGGATGGGTGTGGCCATGTTGGATGTGGCCTAGTCAACCTCCTGCACCATGGTGGTCGGAGGGGCATTTTTGCCTTCCTTGGACTCTGAAGGCTTTCCTTGAACCTCTGGAAGGCAAACATGGCTCCCACTTCTGTTTCCGGTCTTCCCGAACTTCTAGTCAGCCCATTTTTGCACTCCCTGAGCCTCCATGTGGACCCTGCATTTTATCTGCATCCAAAACAGGTCTGCTGGGAGCGGCGGGATGGGTGGGGCCAGCCAGATGTGGGATTTGGTGGTTCTCCGAACTGCACAGAATCTAAGTTAGAGGTTCTCCTGAACACCTGCAAACCCTCAGCAGCCCACTCCTGTGACCTAGCAGCAACAATACTTTTCCCATTCATATTTATAGGAGTACGTTTGATCAGTGGTTTATGAAGATTTTGCTAATGTTTTCTAAATTTATCTTTTATAAAATATATGATTTATGAACGTCAATTTTAAAGATTCTGCTGGTGAGGTGGGTTTTTCTCCTTTTCCTGATAAAATCAAATGGGTATTTTGGGGCTAAGAGGTGCTTTGGCATACAGCGTTCTGGCTTTTCCGTCTGTCTGGTACTCAGCAGACAAGATAGATGGGGAAAAATTGCCAAGGAAGATAACAAGACTGCATGGAGGGCACAAAAGTTCTGAAACTTGAATTGGTAAGGACCTCTGATATAGCACAGTATAAATCAATAATAAACTAGGATTCTAAGTTCAAGTTAATAAAACATGATTTAAAACCTATTATGGATTAATACAGCATCTTCAAGAAGTGGGGTTTCGATTGTAGTTGTTGCTAAACTTTATATTGTGCTATTGGCTGAGACCTTCAAATTAAGCAACTTCTAGCTTAACATTACGTAGAACTAGGCAGTTACAGAACAGTCCGATATATACTGATGAGTACAAGTTCCCCTCTATGTCATTAGTGAGAATAAGAAAATGTTGCAATACATGAAAACCTATCTTTCATTTTGCTTTCTTTGTTTACTCTTGCAGATTGCAAGGCAGAGAATTCCAAAACAAAGGAATGGAATCCTTTCTCCTTTCCTATTGGCTTTTTCTCTGACACTTTTGGTATCGATTATTATAGGGCTGATTATAATAAGGGTAAGCTAAAGTATTTTCCTAAAGATCCTTATATTATTTTATTAACCCTCTATAGCTCAAAGCCCAGTAATGAAAAAACAAAAATTTCCAACTTTCAAAATATTGTTTTTGTAAAGAGCTAATATTTCCTTAAACACTAACTCGCGGAGATCACATTATTCTAGTAGGATTTAATATTTAACCTCAAAGAACTACAGCAGATGAGACAGTGACATAGGAATATCACAAGATAGAGTGGGACTGGTTTTTATAAAATTATTTGCGAGGGGGTCAAATATACATAACTAAATGGGTGTATAGAGTTAGATTCATTCTACTCCAAGTCTGATAGGCAACACCGGGCTGGTAGGCTTGATTCGGTCCATAAGACCCAGCTACTCTGGCCTAGAGGTGGAGCTCTCGCCTCACAAGTTATTTATTTTATTTATATATTTGATCTAATTTATATATCTCAAATTCCCAATTTTAGATAAACAATATTTATAAAATAGTATAAAATCAGTTTTAAAACCCCTTTTAGCAACCTTCATATCCTTTGCGGCCAGATCTAAAAGGTGTCTCTTTAGCCCAACGGGGTCTGTGGAACTGAGGACCCCTGCCATACCTTGCCAGCTAAGCGCCCCTCCGCCTCTCACCTGCCTGAGGAAGAGCAGCCACTTCCACTATTGCTGCCTGAAGGGAGCTCTCCCCACTGCTGCTGCCTGAAATATGCTGCTTTCCTTCCTGCACAAAGCTTGCTCCCAGATTGCCTGAGGAGCTGCCACCCCCGTTGCTGCTCTAGTGAGCCGACTAACAGGGAAGGAAGAAAGGAAGGAGGAAAGACACACAGGCAATAGGATGACTCCCCATGCTTCAGCCAGAGTCAGCAGCAGTATGACCACATGCACACTCATTTGGATTGCTGGGTGATTAGGAAGGAAGGACACTGTTTCCTCTGCCTGCATCCTTGCATTTTCTCTGGTGAAGCTGCCATTTTGATCACTTCTTCTCTGCCGGTCCCAATAGGTGAGACAAGTACTATAACTACGCTATCTCTCCCTTTGATCTTCCTTGTAAGAAGTATACATATTTGTAAAAAGTATTCTGCTACACTGTTACTGTATTAAATAATATATTACTACACCAGTTTTCCTTGTTTTCCACCTCTAAAATCTAGGCGCAACTTATACTCTGGTACATGTTATGCTCCGAATAATATGGCATCCCTCACAATTTCACCTCTCTTTTTGACAGATCTATTATCGTGATATCTTCACAGGAAAGGAAGGGAGCCCTCTGGAAACATGGTAACTTTTCCTGGAGATCAGTACAGTGGTACCTCAAGATACGAACCCCTCGTCTTACGAACAACTCGTGATACGAACCCGGGGTTCAGAAAAAATTTGCCTCTTCTTACGAACTTTTTTCGAGTTACGAAGCGGCGTTCGGAGACTGCTGGGAAGCCGCACGGCTGTTTTAAAAGATGACAGCCGGGCGGCGGGGCTTCCCAGCAGCCTCCCAAATGCCGGTTCGTAACTCGAAAAAAGTTCGTAAGAAGAGGCAAAATTTTTCTGAACCCCGGGTTCGGTTCGGGAGGTTGCTGGGAAGCCCCCCAGCCCGGCTTTGACCTTTTAAAACAGCCGCGCGGCTTCCCAGCTGTCTCCGAACGCCGAACGCGGAAGTTCGGGTTTGGCGTTCGGCTTCGGGAAGCTGCTGGGAAGCCGCGCGGCTGTTTTAAAAGGTGACAGCCGGCCTGGGGGGCTTCCCAGCAACCTCCCAAACCCCGAACTTTTGCCGAACTTCCGGGTTCGGGATTTGGGGGGGTGTTGGGAAGCCCCCCAGCCCGGCTGTGACCTTTTAAAACAGCCGCGTGGCTTCCCAGCTGTCTCCGAATGCCAAACGTGGAAGTTTGGGTTTGGCGTTCGGCTTCGGGAAGCTGCTGGGAAGCCACGCGGCTGTTTTAAAAGGTGACAGCCGGCCTGACTCCCGAACCCCGAACTTTTGCCGAACTTCCAGGTTCGGGGTTCGGGAGGTTGCTGGGAAGCCCCCCAGGCCTGCTGTCATCTTTTAAAATAGCCGCGCGGCTTCCCAGCAGTTGTGGAACGCCGTTTTTTTGCGGGGGGTTTTTTTGGTTGCACGGATTAATTGACTTTACATTGTTTCCTATGGGAAACAATGTTTCATCTTATGAACCTTTCGTCTTACGAACCTCCCCCTGGAACCAATTAGGTTCGTAAGACAAGGTATGACTGTATTGTGTTTCACTTACCTTTGCTAACGCTTTGGGAATGGGAGCGTGCACATGTGCTTTGCATGCTTGCATTACTTCTGCACATGCACAGAACACTTTTGATGACTCCGGGTGCATGGCAATAGCCCCCTGACACCGCCATTGGTTCACTCAATCCGGGGTAAACCAATAGCAACCCACCATTGCTGGAGAGACTTAGTTATTTGCAATTCTCTGTTTTGAAAATCCTCTTTATGAGGACTAATCTCAAGATTTATTGGCAATGTACCGTGACTTTCATGTTTAAAAAGAAGGTTTTAGTGCACAGGATGCTACATGTAAAAGTTGAAAACACTGAGAACAAGACTAAATAATGTGCTTTTGTGCTGTCCGAAATTGTACGTATAGTATTGGCTTCTGTTACATTCCGCAACTGGTGCTATATGTTCCCCTCTCATCTTGGCAACTTTAAACAATTTCAGTGCTGAACAAACTTGAGATTGTCAGGAGGGCATGCATGCTAATGAAGCCTAAAATAAGTAAAGCCCCAAAGAGTTATGTGGTTACCTGCAACATGCACTCTTATCTTTGGAAACCATTGCAGGTGTGTTTCAGCATGCCAGGCACTTAAACCTTCTACTGCCTGCACACTGCTTGTACATGCACAGAAGAGTCTTGTGACTCAAAAGGCCTTTTGACTCCATTTTAAGAAATGGAAATAAATATTTCCCGAGTCTACGGAGAGGGGTGGCATACAAATCTAATAAATAAAATAAAATAAAATAAATAAATAAATAAATAAATCTTTCATTTAAATGATGAGTTTGTGTACTTCTCCACAGAAATGTATGCTATATTTTCTTTGCACATTGCCAAAGCGTCCTGGCTAAGATCTCAATATTTGTCTTTTGGTTTGTTTGTTTAAGGTCACTTCTGGATAGAATGGAGAAAGGAACACTTGAAAAACAGGTATGTAAATGCAGAAGCAATCTCTTGTCTTATTTATTGGAACTGAAAAGCATGGCCCCACATTTCCAAAAGTATTACGGATGTGGCTTAGGAAAGCTTGAATTAAACAACAACAGCAGCAGCAGGAGCACAGCAGCAACAACAACCACCTAGCTAGATATCTATGTGGATAGATAATAATCCTCTCATTTTGGGGGTAATAATCCCTCGATTTTCACGGCTTCAAACTTCGCGAAATGCTATACCACGGTTTTTAAAAAAATATTAATTAAAAAATAACTCCACGGGTTTTTTTCTATACCACGGTTTTTCCCACCCGATGACGTCATACATCATCACCAAGAATCACTTCTCTGTCTCTTTCTTTCCTGTCATTCTCTCTCTTTCTCTCTTTCTCTCTCTCTCCCCCTCTTGCTCTCTCTCTTTTTCTCACTTTCCCTCTCTTGTTTTCTTTCTCTCACTCTTTCTCTCTCTCTTGCTATCTCTTGCTCTCCCCCCTCTCTCTCTCACACGCCGGCCCGTGCACCCACCAGCCTCCAGAGAATGCCTGTCCCGCCTCTCTTGCAGCAGAGGAGAAAGAGAGGTGGAGCGGGCAAACGGGTGAGCGGCGAGCGAACGGCGGGCGAGCGGCGGGCGAACGGCGGGCGAGCGGCGGGCGAATGGGCAAGCGGCGGGCGAGCGGCGAGTGAATGGTGGGCGAGCGGCGAGCGAACGGCGGGCGAATGGCGGGCGGGTGGCGGGCGAACGGCGGGCGGGCGGGTGCCTACGGGGAACGGTGGCCGCCAGCGAAGCTGCAGGAGGACCCGTGTCCGAAGAAAGCCGGTGAGAGGGGTAGTTTTTGGCTGCCCATAGCCAAAAATGGTGTTTTTACTTCCGCACCGCTACTTCGCGGAAAATCGACTTTCGCGGGAGGTCTTGGAACGTAACCCCCGCGAAAATCGAGGGATCACTGTATATAAAACTCAGTGAGGCTTACTTCTGAGTACATAGAGTTCAGGATTGGGTTGCAGTGTTTAACATAGGTTGGCTCTTGATAACTAATTACTAGAACCATCTCTGATACTCTTTGAAAATGTAACTGTTCCTTTTTTAAAATCACTCCTGTTTTAAAATGATCTATACCATCATTCCATTTTGACAGTACTATGGATAATGATGGCAGCTTCCTAGCTGTACCTCCTGAATTTGCCAGTTTTTCCCATTTCTCACCATTTGTTCGGACCCTGTAAGCCAATCAGCCATCTTCAGGAGCATGAGGCACTCTTATTTTCTACTCACAGATAAGACATCCAGAACCATTCTAGTTTCTCTCTGTAGAATGAGAAGAAGATTGTTGTAATAGCCTATGGTTTTGTGCCCAGCCTGCCCTAATGCTGTGATTTCTGCCATAAATTTCTGACAGTTTCCCAATATCCAAACATATACTGCAATATTTAGAAAAAAAACAATATTTTGAATCATTTTGATAGATGATAGATCACTTAAACCAGAGTTTTATCAACCAAATGAATTTATAAAACCCCAACACCATTTCCAAAGTTTAGGAATGCTAGGGCTTCGGGAATACTTTTAACTACAGCTACTGATTACTACGTTTACTGACTACTAACATTTATCGGCAGAACTACAAAATATGTTCAACGCTTCTCTACCATAAGAGATAAAACTAATGTTTGTCTAATTGGACACCTAACTAGGAGTTAACAGTTGCTCTGGTTTGCTAGCTACATGTTCTGTCTGCTAGATCATCCATTCCAGGAATTAGAATTTGAGTTATACAAATAATAAGATAATGTTATATGAAAATTGAAATCTCAGATTGAAATTTTATGCTCATTTTTAATATCCTTTCCTCATTCTCAGACTTCAGCAGAATCATTTGGAAACCAAAAGTTTCAGGATACGTGTCAAGTTATAAATGAAGTAAAGGATGATATGATTAATAAATTACAAGATCAAGAGTCCGCAGAAGAGCCCAGAGAAGAGTCTGCAGAAAAGGAAAACATATTCGCTTGGGCTTGCACAAGGTATTTTTTCTTTTCTTTTCTCTTTCTTTTCCTTTCCTTCCCTTCTCTTTCTTTTTTTCCCTTTGGCACATATTTCAAGAAAAAAACTGGAACACTATGATCATGGTGATCATGATGCATTCAGTCATGTCCAATTCTTCTTGATTCGATGGGCTGAAGCAGAATTACAGAGGGAATAGTCTCATTGTGTGAGTTAGAGCAGGGGTCCCCAACCACCGGGCCGCGGACCAGTACCGGGCCGCGGGGCATGTTGCACCGGTCCGTGGAGTCAGCAGCTGCCGGCCCTCATGCCACCACCCCCTCCCTCCAGTGCTTCGCCTCCCGCCGGGCAAGAGGCCTCGGGAGGCAGGTTCTGCCGGCCACAGGACGATGGACGGGACAGAGGGGCGGGAAGGACTGAGAGGCTCAAGCCTCTTTTGGCTTCTGCCGCGGGGCTCTTTTGCGTTTTTGGCTGGGGGGAGGCAGGAGGGCTAGCCTGACCCCCTCTCTCCAGCGCTTAGCTCCCGCTGGGCAAGAGGGCTTGGGAGGCAGGTTCTGCCGGCCACAGGGCGATGGCGGGAAAGAGGGGCGGGGAGGACCAGCACCCCCATGCTTAATCCCGCCCCCAACCACACCCCCTTTCCGCCCCCACCGGGCCATAGAAAAATTGTCTTGCTGAAACTGGTCCCTGGTGGAAAAAACATTGGGGACCACTGAGTTAGAGGAGTTGATTTTTCCATTACACAATTCTTTGGGCATATTCTTTGGGAGAAACCAAGAGAAGGTCATTTTTAGACTCACCTTGGGCAATATAATGGCCAGGTGACCTTTGGGACAGAGGAATGACAAACCACTTCTGAAATCTTTCTATGTAAATAGCAGGGATAAGTCCAGGCAGATTTCAGAAATCGGCATTAATATGAAGACATTGAAAGATCGCTACATCAATAAATCTGCCTCAAATCTGCCTCAAATACAGCAATGGTACAGATCAAACTAAATAAACACAGAGGTTATAGGTGAACAAATGTGGCTTTAACTAGTAAAAGCTTTCAGGCTCAGCATCTGTCTTAAAGAGAAATGAGAGAGAGACAGACAGACAAAGAAGGGGGGGAAAGAGATAAGGGAGAGAAAGAGATGAGAGAGAGAGGGGGGGAAAGGCAGAGAGAGAAAGATGAGAGAGACAAACAAAGAGAGGGAGAGAGAGAGAGATGAAGGGGGGAGAGAGACATACAGAGAGGTGGAGCGAGGGGAGAAGAGAATGCCTGAAGAACCCCATCCTGACACTGGGAGTCCAAACGCTTCAACAAGCGGTGCGCTAGATTCATATTAGTGATCATATTAGTGATCTGCTGGATTTAAAATTATTGTGGTTCATGAGGTGTGAAAGGTTGGTGACTCCTGCTCTAAGATGCAGGTAACAACTGGGTTTTGCAGAAAAGCCATATCATGATGCTCAAGAGCAAATAAATGATTTATTCTCTTTAGACAAAATGTGAAATGCTGGGTTTACATAAGGAAACCAAAGAGTACATCTTTGATCTTTACAAACCCATTCCAACTTGGATTAACTTCTGTTTCTCTTTGTCTTCTAGGGACCTAATGCCACCAGCAGCAGCAGTTGAAGCTCCTACTCCTGCTCCTGCTCCTACTCCGGCTTTTACTCCTTCTCCTGCTCCTACTCCGGCTTTTACTCCTTCTCCTGTTCCTGCTCCTTCTTGTGTTTCTTCTCCTGTTCCTGCCCCTTCCCCTGCTCCTTCTTCAGCTCCAAAGCCTGTTAAAAAAGCCAGTTCAAAGAAACTGTGAGTATCTCTAGCATTATATGTATGGGATATTATTTATTTACTTAAAGATATATCCACTAATTAATTGAATTTATGAAAAAGGTGTGGTAACGCGGAGGCTAAAAAGCTGTATTGCAGGCTAGATCACAGCTCATTGCCAAAAAATTCGAGACTGGCTGACTTGACTTCCTGTCCTACCGATGTCGGTAAAAAGACAATTCCTATTGTTGGGGGCAATATACTGACTTTATAAAGTCAGTATATTGCCCCTAACAATAGGAATTCTCTGCCTAGAGAAAACTGTAAAACATTATAAAGCGGTATATAGTGCTATTGATTTTATAAATCTTGTTTCTATAAAATGGTTGTGCTTCATAATTGCTATACTAAGAGTGGGTTCTCAAAATTCCTAGCCCTGATCCATAGGCAAACAAATTTGATGAAGTGATATTTTATTTAATTTGTCAAGAAGAAAAGAATTATCCAATAAATTGAAGCTCATTGCTAGCCATGTTACAGAAATTTATCTACAGAGAATTTCTCAATCACAGAGCCTTTAAGACATGCGGATATCAACAACAAGAATTTCCTAGCCATGCTTAATATTAACATCTTAAAGTATCTGAGATTCAGGAAAACCAGTCTAAAACTTCCTTCTGTTTTAAGTTGAAAACAAATGAGCCATCTCCATTCCCATTCTTGAAGGTAGACAAGCTTAGCCATAGAATATTTCCTTTTTTAGCTCTCTTCTGTTAAAATGTTTCTCTGTTCTTTGTCAGGTCTGAAAAAGAGACACCTACTAATGAAACCATTCCAAAGATTGAGTGACTTGTAGAGTCTCTAACGATTGTTCTTTAACATAGGTTTTCTTCCAAGATTCCAAGGCTTCAGAAACAGAGGAAGTAACTGAATATACTGAATGTACTTCGAGTAAAATGTAAGTAGTTTCAGTGTGCAAGGCAGGAATACTTGTCTTTAAGAATTTTTGAAGCGGTTCAGAAAGCATTATATGATATTTATTGTGTAAAACATCTTATAACATCATCATCTTATTTTACTGTTCAACAGTAGAAAGGAAAAGTTCTAATAGGAAGTAGGAAAAAGAAGGAGTTCAGGGGATCATATTTTCTAATGCATGTTAAAATATATACCGTTAATGAGGTTTTTATTTCAGCTTGGCTTAACAGAATCTGGAAATGTAGATTTAGAAGTCCGTTGCTTCTTTCTGGCAAAGAAGCTATTATTTTGCAACAGGTTTGGCAAACCAATGGAACTTAGATTTCTATAACACCCTACAGTGCTTTACTGCACTCCCTGGGGTGTTTATATTGTTAGAATAACATCCCCAACAATATGGAGGCAATGTTGGGGCAATACTGACCTTGGAAGGATGGAAGGACGAGTCAACTTTGAGCTAATCAGGATATACAGCAGGGGTAGGTTCTGGTTTTCTTCACTGGCAGTTCATTCCTTGATTCAACATGTCACATGGGAACAGAGGCATATGTACAATGCTAAAAACCAGCTTCTGCGAATGCGCAGAAGCAAAAAACAGCTTCTGTACCTGCTTAGAAGCAAAAAACTGCTTCTGTACCTGCTTAGAAGAAAAAACAGCTTCTGTACCTGCTTAGAATAAAAAACTGCTTCTGTACCTGCTTAGAAGCAAAAAAACAGCTTCTGTACCTGCTTAGAAGCAAAAAATAGCTTCTGCTTGTGCATAAAAGCAATAAACGATGGCAGTGCCAAAGGAACTGCAGAGAGCGACAGTTCGAGTATGTGGCAGGGTTGGGTCTCTGCTGGTTCCAGCGACCCAGGTGACTAAGTTACTATTGGTTCCATAGAACCAGTCTGAACCGGGAGTAACCTATCTCTGACGTACGGTAACTGGTGGCTGTGGGCAGAGTTAACCTGCAATACTGCATCCTATTAACTAGCTGTACTACTCAGGAGAGAAAATACTGCACGGTACAAAATGTTCACTTCTGTCGCGATGCTAATTGGTGGGGAAGGTAAGCAGAACTCACCCCTGCCCTTACACTATCACTATCATAGATAGAAAGTGATGCAGCCAAACTCAAAGTAGCTGTTGTGGGAAGATTCTATGGGTGGCTATTGAGCCCTCTTCTCTTAGAGAGGTAGGCTACCAGAGTATTGTTGAAGTTGCTTCTCATCCTGTGTTCTGTGTTGTAATCCTCCTAGAAAAGCTCCTAGGATGGTTAATCTTCTCAGGATCTATATTGTTATCTTAATAACCATTTAAACTGAATTCACTTGAGAAACTAGGTCAAAATGTGGTTGGCTAGTTTATGGCTCCGTGTGCCCACCCAGGAAACTGGGTTAATTCAGTAAATGAGTTCACTTCCCATGAGGTAGTGTATTGCACCAACAAAGCTCTTAGCAAGATAGGCACCAATAGGAAAACTGGTAGGAAAAGCCAACAGTGAAACATTGCTGATTCTCTGCTTCATACAAGCAATATGTCCATTCTGCTTTCTAATATATGTTGTTTTATAAATGCATGGTAATACCACCTTCTATTCCTTTTGTATCTACAGAAATTCAGAAGAGGAAGAGGCTGATTAATTATAACCATACTTTGTATACAGATATAAGTTGTTTTATGTTATATAATAAATATGTTATATGTTAAAATGTTGTTTGGCTTGTACCTTTTTTATTATTATTGTTATGCTGAAGCTTAAAAATGTTTCAAAAAATTCCATCTGGAACAACTGCAATTGGATTGGTGTAAGGTTCTTATTAATCGTGGTCCTAGTGGCTACCAATAATAGATTAGATTCCTAACAGACAGAAAGCAGCAGGTGTAGCTAGGAAAAATTACATCAGATACATGTACAATCAGCACAAGGGCCCTCCAAGGCTGCGTACGCTCATAACTTCTCTCTATACACTAATGACTGCACCTCAAAAGACCCATCTGTTAAACTATTGAAGTTTCCAGACTCTACAACAGAGATCAAACTCATTCAAGACAATATAGATGGGAGGTTGAACAACTATCCCTGTTGTTGTGTGATCGGAACAATCTAGAACTGAACACACTCAAAACCATAGAAATGGTTGTAGACTTTAGGAGAAACCCTTCCATCCTTCCACCTCACACAATACTAGACAACACAGTATCAACACTAGAGAACTTCAAATTTCCAGGTTCTATCATATCTCAGGACCTAAAATGGTCACCTAACATCAAAAACATCATCAAAAAACCGCAACAAAGAATGTTCTTTCTGCGCCAACTCAGGACTGGAAAGGGGCAAACAAGTAAGTGCCTGCTCGACGCTACCTGCCGCCATTTGCCCCCCCACCGCCCACTTGCCGCGCTCACCTCTCGCTCTTGGGGCAAATGGCGGCACCATGGGCAGTAGGGGGAGCCAGTGCGAGAGACCCGCAAAGGGCAAACGTCAGAAGGCAGACGTAGTTGGCGCGTGCATGCCTGGCATTGCCACCAGTGCTAGCCTATGTACTACATGGCCCCCTCCGGAACCGCATTCCCCACCGTTGAGGCTGGGGCCCAAAACTGGACAAATGGGAAGGTAGCTAACCACCAAATTTCAAGATCACAACTGAGCAGTCAGACGAAGACACCCAAACTCGTTGGTAGCCTCACATTGCAATGAAGAAGACACAAATTTTATTTCGCAGCTAAGATTGTGGCTATGCCCGTGCAAAGACAGGCAGAAAAATTATTGAAACTTGTGAAATGGGCTCCTTCTCAATTAACAGGAATGCTGCATTACAGCAGCTTACCAAGTACTTGGGAACAGAGGGCTTGTCAGCACAAGGAAACAACAGCCAATTGCCAGCCATCAACACACCAATTAGCCAATACGAAGACATTACATAAACACGATGTTCTCTGAAGATAGTCCCCAGCATCTTGGCAACCACTTCAGCTTCAACCACAACACAAGAGCACACAACAGATTTAAACTTAATATTAACCGCTCCAAACTTGTCGGTAAAAAATATGACGTCAGTAACTGAGTTGTCGAAGCATGGAACTCATTACTGGACTAAATAGTGTCATCCCCAAACCCCCAACACTTTACCTTTAGATTATCTACTGCTTTCCTATATCTCATATACCTTTCTTCTATTCCTATATCTCTCCTATTCTTTCATTGATATATCTTCTTTTCTATCCTTTCTTAGATATATTTTACTATGAGTATCTCCTCTATAACCTTCATCGTGTATTTTTACTATGTGTATATATATATATATATATATGCAGGTTCAAGTCCCAGTGGGTATGGCTAGCTGATGAGGCCAAAATAAGGCCGAAATAGATCTATCCTAATTTTCAAATTCAGCAAAAAAAATGTGACATATATGTATGTATGTATGTATGTATGTATGTATGTATGTTTTCGTAGATTTTCACGGGTACAGGTATGACGGTCTTGGTATATTCGGGTTTCTTCCCGTGTAGGATTTGGAAATTTCTGGCGACGTTTCGATGAGGTCTACAACCATTAACTAATCAGCATACCTCAGCTACATCAACGACCCCAATTGTTACCCCACTGACTCACCAGGAAGTTTCTACACAGCAGGCAATTGCTGAGCCATCAAACCACACCCAGCCACCAGTATTTATAGAAGGAAGGCAGCTCAGGTCTCGCAGTGTTCGCCTGAGAACAAGGACAGAAACACCAGCCTGAAGATGATGAGTGGGACCTCATCGAAACGTCGCCAGAAATTTCCAAATCCTACACGGGAAGAAACCCGAATATACCAAGACCGTCATACCTGTACCCGTGAAAATCTACAAAAACACACACACACACACATATATATATATAAGATAAGGATGCCCACTGATCAAATTGGTTCCATGATGTCATGGTGACATCACCAGCAGTTTGCTACCAGTTCGGGCGAACCAGTCCAAACCGGAAGGAAGCCACCTCGGATTTAAACACTGATTCTGAAAGATCTACAGAGTTGGGCCAGAGTTGAACCTAGGTAGTCTAGGCCTTCCTAGGTTCAAATACTTTTGAATTCTGAAAATGCAGCAGTATAGAACTTATGGCAATGGCACTAAATATTGCTAAACATCTATTTCCAGCAGATCCAGACATCATGGGCAATGACGGATGCTAAGAATAGTAGTTTAACAATATTAGAGGATCACAGGTTATCTACCCCTTCAACCCAAGCATACTAACTTTGATATTCCATTGAATTGAATGAAGTTTTTGACTATTTAGCAGAGGGGTTAAGATTGGTGGATATTATCTGACATACAGCTAAGCATCAATTATTCTACATGAATAAGTAGAAAATAAGATGGCACCATTCCTATTCCTTTCACGTGGAAAGGAGGAATCCCATGAAAGACATCATGTCCTGGTATGTCTGAAGACACAGGAGACGATAACATATTCAAAATATACACATGTTCTTATCTTTTTGTGGCCTTGAGTGATTTAAAAAACTTTTGATAAAATGTAAATAGAACAAAAGCTAATGCCATTAGTAATAATGCCAAACGAAGTATCCTGGAAAATACTTAATTGCTTTTAGTATATTTACTTTTATACATAAGCCAAAAGATGGCATTTGCGCTTTATTTCTAAGTATCTTTTACAAAATGGCACTTTATAAAAATTTAGTGTATTCCTTCTGTAATTAAAAAGCCTCAGTCATTTTTGTTTCTATGATATAAACTATAGTAGCTGTAAAATCCTGTAATTAATTTGTGCCAATGTTTCATACTTGAGAAATTTTCATTATAAATTTCATTACTGATTCACTTATCTGTAATTTGTTCCATATAACCTAAAGAACAAATTTGGAATCTCGTGTCTTCATTTAAATGCCTAAGATAAAAAAAAGAAGTGTGTTTCCTGATAATGGTACAAAATATTTTTCTAAAAGAGATTGCAATATGAAGACTGTGAATAAAAGTTGTGGTTAGTGGAGCAAGATAATTTATATTAAATTTTTAAAAATGTCTAATAAAGTTGTCACAGTACCAGATAAGATGCTGCCAAAAGTGGGGAAGGGAGGCTTAGTCTTGGAAGCAGAGAAATCAGTGTTCATTTTCTGGCAGACCTGATTTGGGCACTGGGTCACCCATGTTTCTTCCTTTCCTGGTGGAATTCAAAATGTGACTAAAATAGTAGGATTAAAGGATAATTTAGAAGGCCTTTCACTTTCTGAATTGCAAAACAAAATCTAAATAGAATAGAATAGAATTTTTTATTGGCCAAATGTGATTGGACACACAAGGAATTTGTCTTGGTGCATATGCTCTCAGTCTACATAAAAGAAAAGATACATTTATCAAGAATCATAAGGTACACTTAATACCGGGTACAGTACAAAAAAGCAATCAAATCATATTAGGAACCAGTCAGTATAAATCACAAGGATGCAAGCAACAAAGTTACGATCATATAGTCATTAGTGGGAGGATATGGGTGATGGGAACAATGAGACTAATAGTAGTGCAGAATTAGTAAATAGTTCGACAGTGTTGAGGGAAATATTTGTTTAGCAGAGTGATGTCGTTTGGGGAAAAAACTGCGCCTGTGTCTAATTGTTCTGGGGTGCAGTGCTCTATAGTGTCATTTTGAGGGTAGAAGTTCATGTCCAGAATGTCAGGGACCTATAAATATTTTCATAGTCCTCTTTTTGACTCGTGCAGTATGCAGGTCCTCAATGGAAACCAGATTGGTAGTAATAGTTTTTTTTACAGTTCTAATATTTGACTTAATTTACAATTATACAATTACCAAATTAAATATACAACATTGTAATTCTTTATGTACTTAACAATTTCCCCTTCCATCACAGGAAGAGTTCTGGACCAATGCTGAAAGGATTGCATCTGAGCCTTTGGAGGAACAAGTAACGATCTCTTGATTTGTGCAATAACATTGTGGCTTAGTTGTAATTTCTTTTCCTGCAATACAATTTTGTCAGGCCCCAGCACTTACTAGCTGTTATAACCATATCTATTGTATTCTTATCTGTAATTTAATTTTCACAAAATTAATTTTTACAAAATTAAATTGGAAAATAAAAACTACTTTGCTGGCATAAATAATCTAACTGCAGCACGTGACAACTTTTGTCAAAATCAACAATAAAACATACAAATGAAATATATTCTATAATTCTTATTAATTTTCTGCTTTCATTCTTTGAATAATATTACAGTGAAAATTGAAATTGTTTATCATTTAGTCAACTTTAAAAAGATATCATAGCCAAATAATCCCTTTTAAATAACAAACTAAATTATGTGACAAACCTGAGTGTTTAATTAAGAAAAGTCTGTTCTTCATCAAATTAGATTATACTTGTATAAATATCTTTTCCAAATAAACCCAAATATAAAATTCACTTATGAAGTTCCAAATTTGGAAGGTGAAATAGTTCCCTAAAGTTTATTTCATAAAGAGGAACAGAACATGTGCTGTTGAACAATCTATATTTTCTTCTTACAGAACAATTATTTATTTATTTATTTATTTATTTATTTATTTATTTATTTATTTATTTATTCATTCATTCATTCATTCATTCATTCATTCATTCAATTTTTATGCCGCCCTTCTCCTTAGACTCAGGGCGGCTTACAACATGTTAGCAATAGCACTTTTTAACAGAGCCAGCCTATTGCCCCCACAATCCGGGTCCTCATTTTACCCACCTTGGAAGTATGGAAGGCTGAGTCAACCTTGAGCTGGTGATGAGATTTGAACCGCTGACCTTCACATCTACAGTCAGCTTCAGTGGCCTGCAGTACAGCACTCTACCTGCTGCGCCACCCCGGCTCCTTTATTATGATATAATGGTGAGAAAATGTGACCTGGGCCAGAAACTGGGCCTATGTGTATCAACCTAACAAAGACGGATGACATTTGAGAAAATCCTCCAATGCAGGTCTTCTTCAGGTCAGCCTCCAGTTTCCTTCTTGGAATTTGATAAATCTCACCTTTAGCCTTAGGTTGGAAGAAAAACAGAAGATAAGAAAGTTGTTGTATGTAGTTTTTAAAATCAGTTGGATCTGGCAATTATCCTTATACTACTATGATGTGATATATTTTACATACGTACATACATACATATATACATACATGATTATATGTGATGTGATAATACACACTTTCACACACACACACACACACACACACACACAGAGTGAGAGAGAGAGAGAGAGAGAGAGATTATAAGGGTTGTTTTTGTAGAATATCAAGCACATTCCAACTGGCACACAGTCTAGCATTTAGGCTGATAATTGGTTCACAACATAAAGGAGCTGACAATACCTCAAAAATATCTCAAAATATTACCCTGATTACCATTTGCTTTTGGGGAAATCAGAAATTTTACTTTTCAAATACCAAGTTAACATATGAGCCTATCAGACACTAGATCATCTTTCAGGTACCCTAATTTCAGAGGCCATCAGTTTTTGTAGTAGAGGTCAAATGTTTCCGCAAGGATTTGTGATTGTCCTCTATATGAAATTCAGGAAAGAAATGGAGACATTTCTCTTCAGCCAAGCATTTTGAATGGGATTGGTGATGATTTAAACTGCTATTTGTAACTTTCCCTGTCTGTATGCATGAGTGTGTTTCCATAATGGAGGATTCTAAAGAGTTGATTAAAGGTGATAACAATAATAATAACAACAACAACAAAACAACAACAACAACAATAATAATAATAACAATAGTAGTAGTAGTAGTAGTAGTAGTAGCGGTCTTCGTTGTCGTCATCAACATCAGACAAGGAATCTTCCAGGGAGACTCATTTTCATTGCATTGCTTGCCAATTAGTTTCCAGTCACAATTCAAAGTGTTGGGAATGACCTATAAAGCCCTACATGGCACCGGACTAGAATACCTTCAGAACCGTCTTCTGCCACATGAATCCCAGTGACCAATAAAGTCCCACAGAGTTGGCCTTCTCCGGGTCCCGACTAAACAATGTCATCTGGCAGGCCCCAGGGCAAGAGCCTTCTCTGTGGTGACCCCGGCCCTCTGGAATCAACTCCCCCCAGAGATCAGAACCGGCCCACCCTCCTTGCCTTTCGTAAGCCACTAAAGACCCACCTATGTCGTCAGGCATAGGGAAACTGAGATACCCCTGGGCTTATATTGTTTATGTATGGTATGATTGTGTTGCATGGTTTTAATAATGGATTTTTAGATGTCTTTTAAATATATTGGATTTGTCACATTGTTGTTATTGTTGTGAGCCGCTCCGAGTCTCCGGAGATGGGTGGCATACAAATCTAATATATTATTATTATTATTATTATTATTATTATTATTATTATTATTATTATTATTATTTCAACACTACTGTTCAACATTGCATTAATTCCATTGACAATAATCCTATGAAACACAAAACTGGGATAACAAATCTCAAGCCAACATGGCAAGATAAACCACTTATGGTACTCTATATAGATGACTTAAAAATGTATGCCAAAAGCCCTGCTGAATTTAAATCAATACTCAACACAGTTCAACTCTTTAGCAGTGACATCAAATTGAACTTTGGACTTGAAAAATGTGCTATATTATCCATGCAGTGAGGAAAAATGAAAAAAATGGAAAGAATAGAACTGGGAAATGAAAGCATAATGAAAGCATTAGCAAAGGATGACGGTTACAAATACCTATGCATATTGGAAGCAGATAACATTTTAAATGGAAAAGTCAAAGAGTCAACACAAAAGGAATACATCAGGAGGATCCGCAAAATATTAAAATCAAAGCTGAATGCTGTAAACATAATTAAAGCCATTAATACATGGGCAATGCCAGTAATACGCTACTCAGCTGGAATCATCAACTGGACTGTGGCTGAACTGGAAAACCTGGGCTAAAAAACACGGAAACTCTTGAGTATGTACACCAACAGGTTGTACCTGTCAAGAAGAATAGGAAGCAGAGGGCTATTGCAAATCCATCAAATTGTAGACGAAGAAAAACAAAGTTTGAATGATTATGTGAACCAAAGTACAGAAAAATTGCTCCAGGCTGTGAAAACAGAGGACATTTTAAAAACAACAGAAACAAAGCAGAATATAAGGAAAACCAGCTGGATGACAGATTAAATACATTTAAAACCAAAGCTTTGCATGGACAACACTTGAAAAACGTTGAAGGAAAATGTGATGACAATCTTACATGGGCATGGCTTAAAATGGGAACCATCAAGAAAGAAACAGAAAGTTTAATACTCGCTGCTCAAGAACAAGCACTACAAACTAATGCCGTGAAAGCACAGACACAAAAATCCACTGACAATCCAAACTGCCAACTTTGCAACGAGAAAGTTGAAACTGTTTTACATTTAATAAGTGAGTGCAGCAACTTTCCTTTCCTCTTTTTTTTTAAATATACATTTCTCAACTGCCAAGCTCCCATATCAGTTCTGGGCATTTTATAGTCCCTGAACCATATCTAGATCTTTGGTTGCCCCTGTCTTAATCTGAGGTCAATTGGAAATTAAAAATCAAATATAAATAAGTGTAAAAAATAAAAACACATTGCTTTATTTTAAAGACAACTGCTATTTTTCCCCAATTTATATATGTGCATGTATACATTCCTGCATGCCTTCACAGCCCTCTTGGTTTGGTCCTTCACAATAGTCCCAATTTCTCATGAGGTTCTTGGGAATTGTTCACTCCAGCTTATATGTTATGTTAAAGATGGTGAAAAAAAATCTAAAGTGAATTATCCTGGTCTGATTTTTTTTTTAATCTCAAAACTCTTAATAGGGATATGTAGACTTTCTAGATTCCACTGTGTTGCTAATAGAGAAGCTTTCATAGCTGAAGCAGGTAAAAGTAGCTGTGATTAAGTAGACCTAAATTAAGGCATTACTTTTTATGCGACTGCCTTTGGAGACACCAGGCACCACCACCATTACTCCCCCCCCCCCCCCCAAAATGTCCAAACCATTTCTTAATATTGTTGTCTGCATCATAATCTGCTTCTTAGTTGCAGGTCTGAGCAGCTGTAATAGAATTAATTATACTTCATTTTGCTGTCTTTAACAGTATTGACCAAATTTAAGAACAAATGAGAAGTGCTTATCAAGCTTGAAGAAAATAATCCATCAGTGGCACAATTTAAATTCTCTACAGTTCTCTTATTAATCAAACTAACACTTACTATCCTATCTCCACTTCCCATTAACAGTCATTATATCATCAACAACATATCATCTCCACGCCTTGTGACAGAGGTGAGTCTTCAGCATTTTACGGAAGGCGAGGAGGGTGGGGGCTGTTCGAATCTCTGGAGGGAGTTGATTCCAAAGGGCCGGGGCCGCCACATTTAGTCTACAGAACCCGGGGAAGGCCAACTCTGTGGGACCTAATCGGCCGCTGGGATTCATGAGGCAGAAGGCGGTCCCGTAGGGATTCTGGTCCGATGCCATGTAGGGCATGTTTCTTTTGGGACAGCTGAGTAATGATCTTGTACTAAGGGGTATCGATATTTCACCCTTATCGTGGTCAGATCATTTCTTGCTGATGATGGACTTTAAGACACCAATCCTTCACCACAGGAAAGTGGAGATGATTAAGTGGTTCTGTACCAGATGCCTAATGGATCCAGAAGGGTTGCAGAGGGAGCTTGGAGAAATACCTGACTCTCTTGCCCACAATCTGGCTGAGAGTGGCTGCCTAAAACAAGGCATCATCGGAAGCTGGGGACCAGATTGTGCTTTGCGATGGATCTAGGAGAGCTTGGTTTACTGAGGAGCTCCGGGAGATGAAGTACCAGAAGAGACATCTGGAACAGTGCTGCAAGACCAGTAAATCTGAATCTGACCAGACACCGTTAAGAGCCTTTCTTAGGACTTATCTAGTGGCGATATGGGCAGCACAATGTTTGTATTTTTCGGCATTTATTACGTCTTCAGAATTGCACCCAGCTGTCCTGTTTAGTCACCCACTCCCTATGTGGAGAGAAACGATGAGCCCTTATAGGGTAGAACTGAGGAATTTCTTCAGTTTCTTGTGGACAAAGTCGTTCAGATTTGGATGAATCTCGACTTGAATTGGACAGTTTCGACTGAGATGACAGGGGCGAGCCTTAGTCCTATTGTATGGAATGAGTTTGATCCTGTGACACCTAAGGAAGTAGACAAGGCCATAGGAGTGATGAGCTCCTCCACGTACTTACTGGACCCATGCCCCTCCTGTCTGGTTTCGGCCAGTAGGGAAGTGACACAAGGTTCGAGCTGTAGATCAACACCTCCTTGAGGGAGGGCGCCTTCCCGAAACCGCTTAAGGAAGCAATTGTGAGGCCCCACCTCAACAAACCTTCCCTATATCCAGCTGACTTGAAAAACTATTGTCCTGTTTCCAATCTACCCTTTATAGGAAAGGTTGTTGAGAAAGTGGTGGCTCTCCAGTTCCTATGGTCATTGAATGAAACTGATTATTTAGCCTCTTATCAGTCTGGCTTCACTCAGTCGCTACTCACAGTCACTCATGCCATTATCACCTCATGACTCAATTACTGTAATGGGCTCTACTTGGGGCTACCCTTGAAAAGCATTCTGAGACTACAATTGCTCCAGAATGTAGCCACTCGAGCTGTTGTGGGTTGCACACCCACATTACAGCAACACTCTGCAAGCTGTACTGGCTCCCAATCAATCTCCGGTAGCAATTTGAGGTGTTGGTTATAGAAACATAGAAACATAGAAGACTAATGGCAGAAAAAGACCTCATGATCCATCTAGTCTGCCCTTATACCTTTCCTGTATTTTTATCTTAGGATGGATATATGTTTATCCCAGGCATGTTTAAATTCAGTTACTGTGGATTTACCAACCACGTCTGCTGGAAGTTTGTTCCAAGGATCTACTACTCTTTCAGTAAAATAATATTTTCTCATATTGCTTTTGATCTTTCCCCCAACTAACTTCAGATTGTGTCCCCTTGTTCTTGTGTTCACTTTCCTATTAAAAACACTTCCCTCCTGAACCTTATTTAACCCTTTAACATATTTAAATGTTTCGATCATGTCCCTCCTTTTCCTTCTGTCCTCCAGACTATACAGATTGAGTTCATTAAGTCTTTCCTGATACGTTTTATGCTTAAGACCTTCCACCATTCTTGTAGCCCGTCTTTGGACCCGTTCAATTTTGTCAATATCTTTTTGTAGGTGAGGTCTCCAGAGCTGAACACAGTATTCCAAATGTGGTCTCACCAGTGGTCTATATAGCAGGATCACAATCTGCCTCTTCCTGCTTGTTATACCTCTAGCTATGCAGCCAAGCATCCTACTTGCTTTTCCTACTGCCCGACCACACTGCTCACCCATTTTGAGACTGTCAGAAATCACTATCCCTAAATCCTTCTCTTCTGAAATTTTTGCTAACACAGAACTGTCAACACAATACTCAGATTGAGGATTCCTTTTCCCCAAGTGCATTATTTTACATTTGGAAACTTTAAACTGCAGTTTCCATTGCTTTGACCATTTAACTAGTAAAGCTAAATCATTTACCATATTACAGACGCCTCCAGGAATATCAACCCTATTGCACACTTTAGAGTCATCGGTGAATAGGCAAACCTTCCCTACCAAACCTTCCCCTATGTCATTCACAAACACATTAAAAAGAATAGGATCCAGAAGAGACCCTTGTGGCACACCGCTTGTAACCTGTCTCTGCTCATAATACTCGCCATTCACAATAACTCTCTGTTGTCTACTCTTAAGACAGCTGCAAATCCACTGAACTATCCAGGGATTAAGTGCAATCTTCACTAATTTATCTATCAGCTCTTTATGTGAACCGTATCAAAGGCTTTGCTGAAGTCCAGATAGGCAATATCCACGGCACCACCTTCATCCAACACCAAAGAAATCAATGAGATTAGTCTGACATGATTTGCCTTCAGTAAAGCCATGCTGATTTGGGTCCAATAAGTTATTGTTTTCTATGTGCTGATCACCTATAAATCCCTACATGGCTCAGGGCCAGACAATTTATGGGACTGCCTTCTACCGATAAGGGCCCACAGGGTTGGCCTTCTCTGGGTCCTGTTGGCTAGACAATGTTGGTTGGCAGGGCTGCGTGGGGGGGGGGCTTCTCTGTGAACCAGTTGCCCCCAGAAACCTGTACTGCCCCCATCCTACTGGCCTTCCGGAAAACCGTTAAAACCTGTCTGCCAGTAGGCCTGGGCCTGATCCGACCAAAGATATGAATTATTTTTAATTTTTGTATGGGTTTTTTTTAACTGGTTTCATATGTTGTATGCCACCCAGAGTTGGGAAGGAGTTGGGCGGCCTATAAATTAGATAGATAGATAGATAGATAGATAGATAGATAGATAGATAGATAGATAGATAGATAGATAGATAGATAGATAGATAGATAGATAGATAGATAGATGATGATAGATAGATAGATAGATAGATAGATAGATAGATAGATAGATAGATAGATAGATAGATAGATAGATAGATAGATAGATAGATAGATTAGATAGATAGATAGATAGAATGATCATTAAATGAGTAGTAACTAAGTGAGGACTTCCTATAATTATTACAATAGTAGAACTTGTAGTAATAGTCAGTACAGTACTAGAATGCACCAACAACTGTTGTCTCAACTATTTAACATCTGGAACAAAGACCTTTGAGAATATTTCCACAAATGTACTTTGGATCAATACACCACCCAAGATCAAGGATATTTACAAGGCCAGTTACTAGATAAAAAGTTATACATGATCCTCTTTATTAAATCACCACGCCACGCATGAATTTTTAGATATGCATGCAAGCGATTTAATCTTTGGCATCACAATTGCAATGCCTAGGGGAAGACTGGTTAAAATGCTGAGTCATGATCACAAACTAGTAGCCCGCAGGGGTAGGATTATTTTATACAATAGGTAGGTAATTAAATAGTCAAGGAGGCAAGATGGGCTTACACAATGTATGTCAAAACAATGACACCTTATCTTCTAAAATGTTTGCTTTTATTCTGTAATTCTGAATCTATCAACAGAAACACCCCGGACAGAAGAAAATAAAGCTAGACTGTTTGGGGTTTCTGTTTTTGGGCTGTCTTTCCAGTTAGCAGCAGCAAGCTAGACTCTTTCCCGTCTTCTCGAGCGGGCAAGAGCAGTGTCTGTAGGGCCTGTTCAATGTCCCCCTGCGCACCCGCGCTGCCATCCCCGGCTGGAAGTCGCCCCGTTGCGGTGCGCTGCTGCCTTAAGTGTAGACTGCACGCGCGTAAGCGGCGGCTGCTTTGCGCGCCTCCCCCCCCCCCCCCATTTCCCTCCCGGTTGTCCATACTCCGCCGTCGTTTCCTCCCCCTCTCAAGGACGAAGGCGGGCTGCCCACTCGGCCTCCGCTCGCCTGTGGCACCCGTCTCCCATACGACAGAGTCGACGAAGCGACGAAAGAAGCGCGTCTTTCCCTCTTTGGCTGGAAGCTGCCGCAGCAAGCTGAAGATTGGAGAGAGCCAAGAGAGAGCGGCGGGCGGGCAGCGGCGCGGGCGATGAAGTGAGGTGAGCAATAAAGAAAGAGCAACCAAAGCTGAGGTGCATTCATTAAGTAACATCACGCATAGCCATGAGGAAAACGGGGGAGAAGTGGAGCCTCTCGCGGGTTTACTTGCTCTCCGCGCCCCCCGCGATTGTTCCCCCCCCCCCAATGGCAGTCCCTTCTGAAAATAAGAGCAGGGAAATCCTAGGCAGGGGACGTGGTGGTGGTGGGGGCATAGCGAGCATAGAGACCTAGCTTGCTCGAGCTGAAGGATTGATTTCTATTTAACTTGGCCCGGTGGGGCTTTCAACTGGTGACAGGATGCAAAACGGCCCTGGAAAACAGTATATAACGCCCCTCCCTCGCTTTCTCCCCACCTGCCCCCCAAGAAAGGCTGGATCCCCCTGTGCTATTTGACATGACACCTTCTTGCAAATAGTTCAGGGCAGATCTGCAGAGCAAAAAGGTGAAATTAATAAAGCAAGGTTTATATACGGCCTAATTATGTGGTTGCTGTGGGTTACAGGCTAATAAAATCGTGATTAAGTCTTAGGCATTTATATTTCTTTTCCAGGCACAGTCAACAAAATGATTAACCCAAGGGTTAGCTGTTAAACTGCTGAGGTCAAAGAATGTACAGCTGTGTCAAAAGTCTAAGTAGAGGGGGGGTGTAAAATCAATAGGACATGAGCTTTAGAGACTCCCTGTTTCAGTCCCGAGTGAAGCATGGGAGTTCAGTGTTGCAAGGATCATTGGAAGCTGAAGCAGGAAAATTCTGAGGCTTTTATCGTCGTTTAGAAATAAACTACATAAAATGGAAATTAAATACAGTATATTGGCTTGGTGATCTTTTGTTCACATCTTAATAACAAGTGATGGTCAGAGTAAGTAGAATATAATGGATCCTTTCCCACACAATATTACTAAATAAATTCTATCATTACATCCTAATTAAAGCCTCTCCTTGAACTACCTGTTGTATCCACAATACAAAATGCAGCTCAACATGGGAACTTAAACTACAATGCACTTACAATATTTACACTGAGATCCAAAATATAAGTTTCCTCGGGGTTCAACTTAATTCCTGGTAGTGCATATAGCCATGCAGTATTCTTGGCAACAGTAGAGAATGCCATTCCATTTTTCCAGGATAGTTTTTTAAGTTTCCAGTCTAAGCTACAAACCTGGTATTCCTTAGTAGTCTCCTATCCCAAGTATTAACCTGCTTGGCTTTTGAGTTCTGATTAGATCACCCAATTTTACAATCTGTTGAGCCTTACCCCCACCCCCACCCCCCACCCCACCCCAAAAAAAGGTAAAGTTTTTCCTGTCAGTCATGTCAAATTCTAAGGCACGGTGCTCATTTCCATTTCTTGCCAAGGAAGTCAGCATTGTCCAAAGACAATTCCCATAGTTCTGTGGCGGGCATGGCTATATGTCAAAGGTGCAGGAAAGCTGTTACTTTCCCATTGAATTTGTACATTTGTTTGTACATTTTGAACTGCTGGGTACTGCTAGGTACTATTACATTAGCACATTATCATAAAATGTATTTTATCATAGAATGGTATGGTAAGCTGTAAATGAAAATGAAAACTTTACTCCATGTGGTAATTAGTATAATTAAGAGGTCATTTGTATGCCACCTATTTAAAAATGTCTTACTTTTTGTGCTTTAATTTTCATATAGTTTTTACTTCCGGCAAAAATATTATTTTTTTCCCTGTTTATGATTTTCTTTGAGAATGTATCCTCCTTGCCTTCCCCTTCCAAATTTGTTTCTTCGCCCATTTTACATGCTATATATGTTATAACTCTGGTCAGCTTACATAAATACCAATAACAAGCAAATAAAGACAAGAAAACCAACAATCAACATTAATATGATTAATAATAATAATAATAATAATAATAATAATAATAATAATAATTTATAACATTTTGTATGCCGCCCTTCTTTGGACATCCCATAAACTTGGTATCCTTTGCAGTGCATCAACAATTATATGGATTTGGTACTTTGGGCTCCACCCTCATCTTAATGCTTGGGAGAACAGCCAGGGGTGCCAGATATAACAGGAGAAAAATTTGGGAAATTTTCCCCAATATATAAGATATACGATTTTTAAAACCCTTTGAAACTAACATTTCATTGTTTAGAATTTGTAATACTGTACATCCTACAGTGGAAAACCACCATATTTTTGTCAGAAAAGAGAGAGAAATTTTTTTGAATATGCAAGTAGTCAGTTACTGTATGAGATTGTTAATTTTAAAGAAATGAACAGTAAACTCAAGCAAGGGTAGATTTGTTTAATTAAGAGATTTATTCTTTATGTATTAGAAATGACTATTGTTACATAGACGCATTCTTTTCTAATTTCTTTTTTCCTTTTTTTGTTTTTAGAAACTTTTGTCCAATAGCTGCTTTAGATAAGCACAGGTTGTCCTCAACTTAGAATGGAATGGAACGGAACGGAATAGAATAGGGGGAAGAATAGAATAGAATAGAATAGCTTTATTGGCCAAGTGTGATTAGACACACAAGGAATTTATCTTTGGTGCACAAGCTCCCAATGTACAAAAAAGAAAAGAATAATGAGGTACAACACTTAATGATTATCATAGGGTACAAATAAGCAATCAGGAAACAATATAAGTCATAAGGATACAAGCAACAAGTTACAGACATACAGTCATAAGTGGAAGGAGATAAGTGATAGGAACGATAAGAAGGCAAATAGTAATAGTAATACAGCCTAAGTGAATAGTCTAGTTGTGTCTACACTGATGTGCAGTGCTCTATAGCATTGTTTTGAGGGTAGGAGTTGAAACAATTTATGTTTAGGATGCGAGGGGTCAGTAAATATTTTCACGGGCCTCTTTTTGACTTGTACAGTATACAAGTCCTCAATGGAAGGCAGGTTGGCAGTAATTGCTTTTTTCTGCAGTTCTGATTATCCTCTGAAATCTGTGTCTGTCTTCTTGAGTTGCAGAACCGAACCAAACAATTGTAGAGGTGCAGATGACAGATTCAGTAATTCCTCCCTAGAAATGTATCAGCAGCTCCTTGGGCAGTTTGAGCTTCCTGAGTTGATGCAGAAAGAACATTCTTTATTGTGCTTTTTTGATGACTTTTTGATATTAGGTGACCATTTTAGATCTTGAGATATGATAGAACCTAGAAATGTGAAGGCCTCTTCTGTTGATACTGTGTTTTTTAGTATTGTAAGAGGTGGTAGAATGGGAGGGTTTACCTAAAGTCTACCACTGTTTCTATGGTTTTGAGTATGTTCAGTTCCGGTCGCACCACAAGGCTAGTTGTTCAACCTCCCATCTGTATGTGGTTTCATTGTTGTCTTCAATGAAACTAATAAATGTTGTATCATCTGACAACTTCAGTAGTTTAACAGATCGATTGTTTGAGATGCAATCATTGGTATAGAGCAGTGTTTCTCAAATAGTGGGGCGGACACACACCCCCGGGGGGGGAAGCGATGCCAGGTGGGGCACGTGACTCTGGGGAATGTGCTTTTTTGCCACAGGGAGTAAGGTGTTTTTTCACCGAACAATAGCACACAGCACAGAGTAGGAGATATGAAGTGCATATAACCTTGTTCTGTTGGGCTCTCTGGTAGAATCCTCCCAAAAATTCACAGGTACAAATTTCAGATGCACACACACGTTTGAAAATTCAAAACAATGTTCTTTATAATGAAAATTCACTTAAACCAAGCCCTCTTTTGGTATAGCAAAGAGCACTTATCTCCAAACAAACTGGTAATTTGTACAAGTCCCTTATCAGTTCTGTGATACTTAGCTTGCAGCTGTGAGGCAATTCACAGTCCTTCTTCTTTCACAAAGTGAAACACACTTTGCCCTGGTTTAGTTTCAAAGCGGGGGAAAATCAGCACACAAAAGATCAAAGTCAGTAAAGCAGTCACGAAACACAACGATCAGATAATCCTCCACAATGGCCAAACCCACAGGCTGCTCTTTATAGCAGCCTCACTAATTATCATAGCCCCACCCAACCACAGGTGGCCTCATTTTCTTTGATAATAATCTCTCAGTTGTTGCTGCCTATGCATTGCTCTCCGCATGCGTGGCTGTATCATTAACTCTTGTTCTGAATCCAAGGAGGAGCTAGATAATTGATCTCCTTCTGAGCTGTCTGCCACACTCTCCTCCTCCCTGTCACTCATGTCTTCTTGGTCAGAGGAGCCTTCATCGGCAGATTCCACCGGGGGCAAAACAGGCCTGCAGCATGTGGATGTCTCCCCCACATCCACAGTCCTTGGGGCAGGAGCTGGGCCAGAGCTAACGACAACAAACCTTAAGACACACCATGGAAAAATATTTAACAGGGATGAAAAGAAAGGAGGAAAGAGATGGAGATGAGTCAAACATAAGTCGCTCGAAAGCTAAAATGAGGAAATATGACAAAGTAAGCATATGTAGCACTTGGCTTCACTGTGACTACAGTGGGAAATGAGGAAAAACCAGTATGTTTACTGTGTCTAAAAATGTTGGCAGCGGACAGCATGAATAGCATAAGACGTCACTTAAACACATTATACCCCATCACGCTGATAAGCCGCTTCAGTTTTTTCAGCGAAAACGTGCTGAATATTGCAAACAATTGTCCTGGTGGAGAGTTGGGGGGCGCAAAATGTTTACTTCTTCCGAGGGGAAGCATAAGAGAAAATAATTGAGAAACACTGATATAGAAAGAGGAGAGAAATGGTGAAAGCACACAGCCTTGGAGGGAGGGGGGCTATGTTAATTGTACAGGTATCTGATGTGATTTTTGTCTAGCTTCACCTGTTGCTTCCTATCTGTTAGGAAGGTTGTGATCCATTTACAAGTGTGTTCAGGTACCGCTAGCTGATTTAGTTTAATTAGAAGAATGTCCAGTATGATGGTATTGAATGCTAAACTAAAGTCTACAAAGAGGATCCTTGCGTAGTTCTTTGAAAATTCAAGATGTTGTAGGATGTAATGCAGAGCAATATTTACAGCTCTGTCAATCTATTTGCTCGGTATGCAAATTGTAGGGGATCTAACAGTGGATCTGTGATGTCTTTCAAGTGGGACATCACTAGTGTTTCAAAGATGTTAGATGTTAACATCTTTGTTAGAACAACTGATCTGTAGTCATTCAGTTCCTTGATAGACGGCTTCTTCGGCATTGGGATGATAGTGGAGCATTTGAAGCAAGAAGGAACATGACCTATCTCTAGTGATTTGTTGAAGATTTCAGTGAAGATAGAGTTCAATTGGTCAGCACAGACTTTTAAGCAAGAAGGAGCTATCTTGTCTGGGCCTGGTGCTTTTCCTGGCTTCTGTCTGTTAGGACCACAATTGAGACCAGAATTTATGTTGCTAAGGGAGAAATTTTTTATTACTTTTCTTGCCACATTTGTTAAGTGAATCGCTGCAGTTGTTAAATTACGAGGGTTATCTGGAAAGTAACATTACAAGGCATGTAGCTCTCGCGGGGAATGTTCATGGGGGAAGTTGGTATTACTATCATGTAGCGGGAAGCCAGCAGAAGAGAACAAGCAGTGCCAGTGGTCAGTAGATCATTGACTGGCATTATGGTGAAGTTTAGAGTAGAGTGTCATTATTCCATTTCCCTCCAAGTGCATGATTTTATGTGCTTCTTGGGTACCCATCGCAGTGGTCTTCATGACCTTAGCATTCAGGTGGTGTATTATTGCGTGCATTTCTCCAGGACCGCCTCGCTCTCTCGCTCGCCTCGCCTTCTGCCGCACAAATCCCAGCGACCAGTTAGGTCCCACAGAGTTGGTCTTCTCTGGGTCCCGTCGACTAAACAATGTCATTTGGTGGGACCCAGGGGAAGAGCCTTCTCTGTGGTGGCCCCGGCCCTCTGGAACCAGAGGGAACCCCCCAGAGATCAGAATTGCCCCCACCCTCCTCGCCTTTTGTAAGCTCCTTAAAACCCACCTCTGTCGTCAGGCATGGGGGAAATTGAGATACTCCTTTCCCCCCAGACCTGTACAATTTATGCATGGCATGTTTGTGTGTATGCTTGGTTTTAATAAGGGTTCTTAGTTATTTTAAATATTACATTTGTTATACACTGTTTTATTATTGTTGTTAGCCGCCCCAAGTCTACAGAGAAGGGCGGCATACAAATCTAATAAATAAATAAATAAATTTCGCACTTGGAGGGAAACAGAATGAGGATGCTCATGTCTAACCTTCACCACAATGCCAGTGGATGACCTATTGACCACTGGCACTGCTCGTTCTCTTCCACTGGCTTCCTGCTACACAATAATACCAACTTCCCCCACAAACATTCCCTAGGAGAGCTATGTGCCTTGTAACCTTACTTTCCGGATAACCCTTGTAGTAACATGTTAAATGAATCAGTTTTCCCCACTGATTTTGCTTATCAGACGGTCGCAAAAGATGGTTACATGACCCCGGGACACTGCAGCCATCATAAATTTGAACCAATTATCTGAATGTAAATCACCTGACCTTGGGGATGTTGCAATGATCGTATGTGTGAAAAAATGGTCCTAAGTAGTTTTTTCAGTGCTGTTATAACTGAACAGTCATTAAGTGAACTGTTGTAAGTCAACAACTACCTGTATCAATATTTTAGGTGAATTAAAATAATATTTCTATGCTGCACCTGACATGTACATTGAAAGCTGGTCAATGGATGGATGTAATTGAGAAGGGAAAAACAAACTGTAGGGGGGAAAAGAAATGTCCAAATTAAATAAGCAGTGACAGCATCTGGAAGACACCCTTTGAACTTCTAAATGGCAGTTGTCAGGAAAAGGACTCCCTGGAAAACTAGAAATTGCAATTGTAGGCAATGTTCCCTCTAATTTTCTTTCGGTGTGAGCGGAAAAGTATAATGTCTGAGCGGCACATTTTCAGACCTGGGCGTGGATCGGTTATAAACCTGGTCATTAAGTGAATCTGGCTTCCCCCCCCTCCCCCATTGTCTTTGCTTGTGAGACAGTCGCAAAAGGGGGTCACATGACCTCGGGACACAGCAACGGTCATAAATATGAAACGGAGGCCAGGTTTTGATTACATGATTGTGGAGCTGCTGCGAAGGTCATAATTCCTTCTTTCCTCCCTCCCTCCCTCCCTTCCCTCCCTCCTTCCTTCCTCTCCACTTCTCTTTCCCTCCCTCTCTTTCTCTTTTCTTTCTTTCTCTCCACTTCTGACCTGCAATTTGGAAGCTATGCTAAGTTATCTGCACTGCCCAGACTACAGGATGAGTTTGGGCAGGTAAGAGAAATGAGTCCTAAAGATACTTAGCTGAAGAGGGGAAAGGACAGAAATATATAGGAAACAAAAGGAACAGGTGATACAAAATTGATCTGCTAGCTGGTGGGATAATAGACAGAGGCCATTAAATTATGCAATGTTGGAAAAGTCAGGCAGCAAAGATGGAAGAGATGTGGAAAAGGATCTTCCAGAGAGCCATGGTGATCTGAGAAGCTACATCTGGAAAGAGAACCTAGAAGCCCAGATTTGTTCTCTTTGCATCCCAGGCTGTGATTCAAAGACTGAGGACTATGAGGACTGAGAAAGACTGAGCACACCCATGCATACAAAGACAGAGAGACATGGATGGGAGTAATTAAAATCAAAACGGAGAGAATGGCAGCAAGGGCAGGCAATGGGTGAAAGCAACTGCTCAACCACTGGGGTAAAAGTGGAAGTAAATGAAGAGGGTTTTGAATGGGAGGAAATGTGTTCAAATTTGCCAGGCTATTAGATAATACATCTAATCAACTGCTATTAATTATCTAATACATTTGGGCCAAAGGGACCTCTAACAGTGCTAATTTTCAATATTCATATACAGTATCCTTATTTATTCATATGCATCTCTAAATCCTTATTCCAGCTTAATTGCCTCTTTTCACTAAAGCAAACAACAAACATTAAGATGAAGAAGAAAAGGAAAAGCAATATTATGCATTCCTAAACAAATATCATCAATTCATATCTACTGAATATATTGATTGGTGCAGGAAAATGAAAATGGCTTGGCAGGAGGCGCCGGCGGTAGACACAGGCGGTGAGAGAAGGAGGGAGCGGCGGCCACCACAGCCACCACCCACCACGGATGGGGTGGTCGCGAGCCTCCTGGTTGCAGTTGCTGGGAGAGACTCTAACATTTGCAGTGGAGCGCCCAGCCTCCCCCCACCCCCCTAGGCGCATGGCAGGCTGGCATTGGAACGGGGAGCTGTGGAGGAGGAAAAACCTTCCCCAGCGTAAGACTTCCTTGCACTTTCCTTGTCGCTCCTCCCGCCAACTCCAATGCCAAACTCCTCTGCGCAGCCTTGGAAAAGACTGCGCGGGGGGTTGTTTTTGTGTACGCGGCCGCGCGGCTGCACACCTTAGAGGGAACATTGATTGTAGGTAGTTCTTGCTTAACAACTACAACTGGAATTGTAATCACTTGATTATGATGGACTTAAGTCTTAAGATGTCACTTTCTATTCAGTAATTAAGCAAGTCACTACAGTTGTGAAGTGAACTTTTCTATTTTATTTCTCTGTTTTCTGTTAACTCCGCTGGTTGCAAGCTGGTTGGGGAAGGTACACAAATGGCCATAGGGCACTACATGAGTATAAGGCACTGCAACAGTTGTAAATGCAAGGATTGTTAGAAAACACTTTTTTACACTATTGTAACTTTGAAAGTTTGCAAAATAAGGCAATTGGCCATTCCAACATTGCTTATCTCCAGTGGCTGCTCTAAGGACGAGCAGTTCATAACCACAATGCAGGTGGCTAGTTTCTGCACTACAGCACTGGGGATTCGTCCAAAACATGTGTCTAATCCACCATAGCTATTTTATACAACAAATGTGGCAGACCCATTGAACTGCTTATTCCTTTGCATTTTAGTATTAAACTGACTATGGGCTTCATAGTTTATATTTTGTATCTTAGTATAGCTAAACAGATTGGGTTTTATCATAGATTTTATCGGTTATTTATTATTTTATTCTAGAATTTTAAATTGGATATTCACTGAGTATTTTTATTTGTTCTGGTCTCTGGTCTATAGACAAAATCATAAATTCTTTTAAAAAAAACTAGTTATTTGACAAGCAAGGACTACCTGTAAGAAAATACATGATTTGTTTGCTTTGTTGACCTATCATAAATTAGCTTATTTATATTTCATAGATGATCCAACAATTCTGACAACACATATTTTAATAGGTTATAGCAAACATGTTCCTGGCACATATTCAAAAGTTACAGGCACTTATGTCAAATCCAACTTCTTTATTAACTAAGGATCTTAAAACATTAATGATACGATCTTTTACGCATCTGCTTGGAATTGTATTACAGTATAAAAGATTATGACTGCCAGATTTGTAAACAAAAACTACATCTAGTGATTTGATATTGATATAGTAATGTACTGATGAAAGAGCTGAATAACATTTCAGAATGAAAGTAGAAGGGTGTATTGGATAATATAAGGACAAGCAGTTAGCACACATGCAACTACAGTGATCCCTTGATTATCGCGAGGGTTCCGTTCCAAGACCCCTCGCGATAATCGATTTTTCGCGATGTAGGGTTGCGGAAGTAAAAACACCATCTGCGCATGCGCGCCCTTTTTTCATGGCCGCGCATGCGCAGATGGTGGAGTTTGCGTAGGCGGTGGGGAAGACCCAGGGAAGGTTCCTTCGGCCACCCAGCAGCTGATCTGCTCGGCAGCGCAGCAGCAGCGAGCAGACGAAGATCGGGGTTTCCCCGCCGCCCACGCAAAGGGGAAACCCTGATTCGGCTCCTCGCTGCTGCCGCGCTGCCGAGCAGATCAGCTGCTGGGCGGCCGAAGGAACCTTCCCTGGGTCTTCCTCGCTGATGCCACCGCTCGCCCGCCCGCCCACCGCCCGCCAGCAAGAGGGGGAGAGATAGAGAAAGAGAGAGAAGGAAAGAAAGAGATGAGAGAGGGAGGAAGAGAGTGTGAGAGAGGAAGAAGCAAGAGAGAGAAAGAGAGAGAGAAAGAAAGATGAGAAAGGAAGGAAGAGAGTGACGTCATCGGGTGGGAAAAATCGCGATATAGCGTTTCGCGAAGAACGAGATCGCGAAAATCGAGGGATCACTGTATATAGATCAAATGTAATCTTTTCTCCAGATCTAAAATGTTTCTTCACTTTTTAGAACGACCCAGGCTCAGATCTATAAACTTTTGTTAATAGCTAGCAGTAACTTATATTGTGTGTGATTAAAATAATTCTTGATAAATATGGACCTGCTCTTAAACAAATTTCAGAAATTTCAACTTGTATTCAGTAATGCTTGAATTTTAACATGCAAACAGGTAGAGTAGCCCATTAATTATAAGCCAGTTTATAAATAAAATTAAAGGTGCTCAGTTTAACATTTTAAAACTTTACATAGCTTTAAATGAAGAGCTGTTTTTCCCCCTTAGGGAAGTGATCATTCTTTAAAATGAACAGGTATTTTTGTTATATATGCCATTGACCACATAGGCATATTTGATACAAATCTGCAAAATAAGCTTATGTTGTCATAATCCTATATTATAGTATTATCTGCCCCAAGATTTAGATAGAAAATGAAGACATTTTTAAAACTTTGAGACTGGCTCTTTAATAATAATTACTAATAGTACTTTTATTATTCTTGCTAGTTTAGCTTCTCATGAATATGCTTTAATTGCTTATTGTTGCTATATTTGTATTTTGTCATCCACTTTAACTTATTTTTGAAACTAAAAAAGTGAAATAAAATTTCACAATAATTATACATTGTGTATAGCAATTCATCTGCTCACATAATCCAGCACTACAGTGCATGAAACTGTTAGATACCAGAAAAGTAATTGTAGGCATGTACATTTACAAAAGAATCCTATGGAAGATTATGACTATACCTCAAAGTGTGTACAGTGATCCCTCGATTTGCGCGTTCTCGATTAGCGCGAAACGCTGCAACGTGGTTTTTCAAAAAATATTAATTAAAAAATAAGTCCGCGTTTTTTTCCCTACACCACGGTTTTTCCCGCCCGATGATGTCATACTGATTGCCGGTGAGAGGAAGGAAGGAGGGAAGGAGGGAGGGAGAGAAGGGAAGGAGGGAAGGAAGGAGGGAGGGAGAGAAGGGAAGGAGGGAGGGTTGCCATTGCCGCCAGCGCTGCCCTGTGGGTAGCGGCGAGGAGCCCGGAAAAATCACCATTGCATTGCCAGCCTCCGAATTTGCGTCGCTCCACCTTCTGCGCATGTGCGGCCATGGAACAAAGGGCGCGCATGCGCAGATGGTGTTTTTACTTCCGCATCCAGTATAACGCGGAAATCGGTTAGCGCGGGAGGTCTTGGAACGTAACCCCCGCGCTAACCGAGGGATCACTGTATATGCTTAAGTTCTGATTATATTTTTTAATATTCCTGTGTTCTTTTATTCAGCATAAATTATTTTGTAAGGACATTTAGATAGACCATGGGATATATGGATAGAAGTGATAACATTTGTTCATCAAATGTTCTCAGATATGTGACAATGGGTTCAGGGACAGATTCACTCTCCTTTTTTATTGTTGCTGAATGCTCATCACTGAACTGGGAACATTTTAGTCAGAATGTTCTACTCATCTGACTTGCTGACCGCAGATTCTCTAAAGTTTACAAATCTAGCATTATACTCTGTTGAAATAGTTGTTTTGTTATAGGAAAGTCCAACTTGTTTGGCAGCACCTTGTATAGCCAGAACATTTTGAATAAACACTAAACATTCTAAATCATTGCCTGAAACTCATCATTTATTTTTACTAGTATTTCTCATAGTTTGCGAATTTGTTTTGCTGTTTCATTTTTTTTAATCCTGTCATTTTTGAAGTGTACTAAAGCCAGGCTCTTTCCTAATCTTTCATAATCATGGGCCCTGTCTTCATCTTTACTGTCTTATACCATTTGGTTAATTGATTATTTTCCTATAGTGTCACCCCACTTATGAACAGGCAATCCTCATTTACCAACCACAATTGCTAAATTGCTTAACTCTGTTGTGAAACACCATAGTCGTTAAGCAAAATTCACATGATTGTGCCAGACATATGACTCACTCTTGATTTTATCATTAAACAAACACAGAATAACAAAGTTGGAGATTTGCTTGTCCAACCCCTGCTCAAGCAGAAAGCCCTACACCAGTGATGGCAAACCTTTCTTTCCTCGGGTACCGAAAGGGCAAACACACATGCTATTGAACGCACACACATGTCCATGCATGCCCACACCCATAATTTAATGCCCCCATGCATCCCACCCCTGCATATGCATGTGTGACACCCCCCCCCCATACTGCCTTGCCCTTCCCCAACCCCCATGTATGAATGACCCACCAATTCCCCCACTTCCTGACTTCTGGTAAGCTTGTTTTTTGCCCTCCTGTGCACCAAAGGTTTCCCTGGAACCTGGAGAGAATGAAAACTCTGCCCCTGTCCCCCAGAGGCCGAAAATACCTTCTCAAAGCCTTAATATTAAATATTTGCCTGGATTTTTCAAACATCCCATTCTTATTTTCACGAGTTCTAAGATTTTACTGTCAGCTAATAGTGCTTTTATCTTCATTTCTCATATTACTAATATTTTTCACTAACAACATTTATAGCAGACGTCGTCACTAATATAGATCAATATACGAGTTTAATATTTTTAAAGGTCCCAGGTTATTGCTATAATAAAACTATAAATTTTCTGTAAACATATATAAGTAATAAAAATATGCTGCTAAACTGATGAGGTCTAGATGTATTTTTTTAAAGAATGTTATTTAGGTATTTACCTATCCTAGAGTATTCTTTTTACAGTTCTATTAATAAATGCTCAAGCATTTAGAGATGAAGCAATACTTTTCTCGCTGTAAAGTGGTATATAAGTCTAAGTGCTATTGCTATAAGTATCTTTTTGGAGTCCAATGTAACTGAACAGTCACTGAGCAACCAATCATAAATCAAGGACTACCTGTTTACAGTGAAGGATTACAAAAAGTTTTACTACCATACTGTGGGTCTGGCTTATTTTGTGGGTGTGGCTTGCCGGCCATGTGACCAGGTGGGAGTGCTTGATGATTATGTGACTGGGAGGTGGCTTAAAGGTCATGTGACTGGCTTAAAGGAGGCCAACTTGACATCACTCATGTCAAGGGTTTAGGTTAGGGTTAGAGTGCCTGGCCACTCCTCACCTCAATTTCCCTATCTATTTACTATTACTGAACATTCAAAATATACTATTTAATTCTATTATACAGTAATACCTCGTCTTACGAACCTAATTGATTCTGGAAGGAGGTTCGTAAGGCAAAAAGTTCGTAACACGAAACAATGTTACCCATAGGAAATAATGTAAAAGCAATTAATGTGTGCAAGGGGGGGGGAATTGCAAAATGGCACTCCGCTGGACGACGACGCCCAGCTGTCACCTTTTAAAACAGCTGGGGGGCTTCTCAGCATTCTCCCGAACCCGAACTTTTGCCGAACTTTTCTGGTTCGGGAGGCCACCGAGAAGCGCCGCCGCCCGCCTGTCACCTTCTGAAACAGCCGGGAGGCTTCTCGGCGTTCTTCTGAACGCTGAGGTTCGGGTTCCGGAGGCCGCCGAGAAGTGCCTGGCTGTTTCAGAAGGTTACAGCCGGGCGGCGGCGGCCGGCAAAGTGCCGTTTTTGTGATCGGCAGCGGTGTTTTCGGCTGATCAGGAGCTTTGACGTCACGAAGACATCCTTCCTGGAGGCCACGTTTCGGACGACCAGGAAGGACATCTTCGTGACGTCAAAGCTCCGCCCATGGAATTCCCTATTGGGATTCCCCACCTCCGTTTCAGCCTCCAGATTGGCCAAAAATGCTGCTGCCGATTGCAAAAACGTTCGGGTTCGGGAGAACGCCGAGAAGCCCCCCGGCTGTTTTAAAAGGTGACAGCCGGGCGGCGGCGCCCAGAAGAGCACCTTTTTGCGATCTGCGGTGGGTTCGTAAGTCGAAAAAAGTTCGTATGAAGAGGCAAAAAATTTCCGAACCCCCGGTTCATATCTCGAAATGTTCGTATCACAGGGGGTTCGTATCACGAGGTACCACTGTATATGCCATATGTGTACATACATATTGCACAAAGGCACACAAAAAATACATTATCTACTATATAAACTGTATACATATGTACACACACATACAGCTCTTCTAAAATTATACACATTCAACCTCATTTAGTGCGATAGGAAAAACATACCCAGGGCCCAGAAGGGAAAAAAAGGGAAAACCCCCCACATTTTTTCTATTGGTTCTGTGTACCTGGCCAAAATTTTTCTACTGGTTCTGTATACCTGGCTGTACCTGTAGGAGCCCATCACTGCCTGTATACCATTTCCCAGTATATTTGTATTTATTTGTACTTTACACAACACAGGTGTATAATTCCAGGTTACATTTGTTATTGTTAATAACAGGTTACATTTATTATTATATGGGATGTTGCAAGCTTCATTCAAAAATCAGGCAGGAATAGGATCTTAAATACTACTTCAGGTTCTCATATGTTATAAATACAAATACTCTTTAGCAAAATCAAAAACAGAAAACAAATTGAATTTATTTGCTCACCAGTAGATGGTGGTACAATACTCTTACTGAGTTTCAATAGTGACAATTTGATTTTAATCTCAAATTGGACTAAGAAGCTTATACATACATTTTTGGGAAGAGGGAACAGATGGAAGTTTCTGTTTTCTCAGTTAGCCATAAATATTATATCTTCCTCATAATAACGAAATATAGTTTATTTTTTAGAAAATAAAGGAAGTTTGGAAGAGAGTGGATGCACAGGAATTGTGAAAAAATAATGTAATGAGAAACTTTTTCCCAACTCTTCCAGGCTTTTTTGTAAATGATTGGACTTGGGGTGCATCATATTCTCTTGTTGAATTGCATGTGGCTCTGATTACTCCATTTGCCTTGATTTGCAAAGGTTAAAGCAATAGCAATAGTACTTAGGCATATACAGTGGTCCCTCGATTTTCGCGGGTTCGAACTTCGCGAAACAGCTATACCACGGTTTTTCAAAAATATTAATTAAAAAATACTTTGCTGTTTTTCCCCTATACCATGGTTTTTCCCGCCCGATGACGTCATACGTCATCGCCAAACCTTCATCCGCCTTTAATAAATATTTTTTTTAATAAACTTTAATAAATAAACATGGTGAGTAATAATCTAAATGGTTGCTAAGGGAATGAGAAATTGCAGTTTAGGGGTTTAAAGTGTTAAGGGAAGGCTTGTGATACTGTTCATAGCCAAAAATAGTGTATTTACTTCCGCATCCCTACTTCGCGGAAATTCGACTTTCGCGGGCGGTCTCGGAACGCATCCCCTGCGAAAATCGAGGGAACACTGTATACTGCCTATGGTGCTTTACGGCAACCCCTGCACTTTTTACAAAATCAGTGGAGCCCCCAACAATCTGGGACCTCATTTTACTGGGATAGTCAGGATCAAACTCCTAGATGTGGACAGAGTTAGCAGAACTGTATTCTAAATCTAATCTAATCTAATCTAATAAATCTAATATTTATTTATATTATTTATTTATTAGATTTGTATGCTGCCCCTCTCCGTAGAATCAAATAAATAAATAAACAAACAAACAAACAAATAACCATTGCGCCAGTGTGACTTCTAGCAAAAAAGATATATTGTTGTTTCTGGTAATCCTTTTTAGACTTTTTGCTCACTCTAGGATTAAAAAGTGTTTTATGGATTTCTTTATAGACAAGAGTTGAGATATTAGATGAAGAGATAAATGTTTGCAACATTAAATAGTGAAGAGTTACTACATTTGTGTATACTTGTGATGAATGTTGTAATTTACTTCTTTATGTATTTCTTTCTTTATTCTTGTTTTTTTTTTTCTCTTTTTCTCTTTTTTCCTTATGTATTTGCCATGGGCTAAATAAATTTACGTGCACTTTTTACTCCTTTCTCTTTTCTTTTCTTTCTTTGCTTAGTTTGCATATGTTTTACTAATATAATCAAAATTCTTAATAAAAGAAATTGTACGCACACAGAAGCACATTAGATAATAAATGTTCCATTGGAGCATAGTTTGAGAAATATTTTTTATCAGTGTCTTCAACACAGAGCTTCTTATGTACTGTCTTCACTGGAAAAATTGGGATATTTTCAGAGATGTATCTGCCTTGAAAATAGCCCAATTTGAACAGCATAGCACAAACATTGAACCGCAGCAAAAAGAAATTAAGATGTTCTATTACAATATAAACAGATTTGTGATCTGTTTATATCACTGGCCAGATTTCAATACACCGGAATCATTAGTCTATACGTTTTATCCTGTTTGTTCCAATGTTACTGTATTTGTTTTCTAGAAATGGCTAAAATATGTTATGTAACAGTAAAAAATTGAGGCTGTGTGTTATCATCTTATGCTAAAAAGTCAGAAGTTACCACTTTCTTTTCCCCTTTTATGCTACACTTTTTCTCTTCCATTTTTCTTTCCCTATTTCTTCACCTTTTTCTTTGAATTTTAATAAATTAATTTTAAAAATGGAACTAAAAATGTTTATTGCATTACTAGATAGAAAAAACATCAATCTAAAATATGAAATGTGATTATCTATGGTAAGTCCTAGCTGGCTATTACAATAGTAGCAGAGACCAGATTGTAATAGTGTTATTTTTATCAGTTACCATTTTTATTTTTCAATTTAAAAATGAAATATAAAGAGAGCAACTAAATTCTTCCTCAAATATAGTAAACAGTATTTGTCAAAATAAGGCCAACTTTGGCAAATCAAGTCCTGAAAAATCTCAGACTTCCCATGAAAAGTTAATTTTAATTCTAAAATTGTGCACAAGTGCTCTCTGAGATTATTTTTGTTTTCCATTAACTAGGTTTGACATTTGTTGAATTCTTTTCTCTCTGTGTTATTTTTACTCTGTGTATATGGAGAGCTAGAATCAAAGCGTATTTCTTCCTGCCTATTTTTGCAATGTTTAGAGAGATTTGCTTTCTAGCTTGGAGGAGAGAAATTAGGACTTTGACGCAGCAGATGTGTGTGTTATATCTCATCCTAAATTTTGTGTGTATTGGTATAGAAAATTACTTTCAGTATATATCTGTGAAAAAATAATTGTGTGTTTCTGTTTTCTTTTAGAAAATATCCTCATAACTTTTGTGCCCAGATATGGAATCAATTTCTATGATGGGAAGTCCTAAAGTCTTAAATGAATCTTTCTTACCAAATGGCAGAAATTACATCAAAGACACCAATAAGCTTGCAGTTGGTATAATTGGAAGTGGGGACTTCGCTAAATCCTTGACAGCTAGGCTTATCCGATGTGGGTTTCATGTGGTAATAGGAAGCAGAAACCCTAAATTTGTGGCAGAATTATTTCCCCATGTTGTTGATGTCACTCATCATGAAGATGCTATCGCAAAAACAAACATAATTTTTATCGCTATACGCAGAGAACACTATGCAGCTTTGTGGGACCTCAAGCATCTTCTTGTTGGTAAAATCCTTGTAGATGTCAGCAACAACACGAAAATTAACCAGTATCCAGAATCCAATGCGGAATACCTGGCATCCCTTTTTCCAGATTCCTTTGTTGTTAAAGGGTTCAATGTTATTTCAGCATGGGCATTACAAGTAGGACCAAAAGATGCAAGCAGACAGGTGAGCATTTAAATAAATGAAACTGATAATCATGTATACATAAGAAACTCCTTGAAGCTTCTGATACAAAATGCTTTAATTTTTCATATGAGACTACCTAAAAAATGAAGTGAGATTTTTTTTCTCATCTTCATGGTATAGCAACCTCAGCATTCAATTTTATCATGAGGGCAGAGGAGTGTTTCAGATTGAGAGCTTCTTTGATATTTTAATTGGCTCATCAATTCACAATCAAAAGTGGTTAAGTCCAAAGCAAAAGACAATTTGAACAACATACATTCAATTTAAATAAAACTTAAAGTAAGTACAGTGGTCCCCTAATTTTCGCGGGTTCGAACTTCGCAAAATGGCTATACCACGGTTTTTCAGAAATATTAATTAAAAAATTATTTGCTGTTTTTTCCCCTATACTACGGTTTTTCCCAGCCTGATGACATCATACGTCAACGCCAAACTTTCGTCCGCCTTTAATAAATATTTTTTTTAATAAACTTTAATAAACAAACATGGTGCGTAATAATCTAAATGGTTGCTAAGGGAATGAGAAATTGCAGTTTATGGGTTTAAAGTGTTAAAGGAAGGCTTGTGATACTGCTCATAGCCAAAAATAGTGCATTTACTTCCGCATCTCTACTTCGTGGAAATTCGACTTTCACGGGCGGTCTTGGAACGCATCCCCTGCGAAAATCGAGGGAACACTGTATAATGAATGTGACTAGAATTATTTGAAAATAAGTTATAAGAAGTATTTTATATGATGCATGAATGCAGCACATATACTATGTAAAGTCTTTTTTGTGTTTCTGTAGCACTCTGAAAAAAATATGTATCTGCTTTAAGAACAAAATTAAAGTTGTAGTTGTAATGATTTTATTCATTAAAGCAGCATTTGTGAATTTTTTTCATTCTTGTGTAGAAAAAAGACATGTATGTCTGAATGATCCTTTTTTGAAATTATTTTAAGTATTCCCAGTAAACTGGTCACATCCCATGTATTTAATAACTTGTTCTGGGTATCAATATTTGGTGGAACTCTATGGGATGCAGGGGTGAAATTCAATTTTTTTCCCTACGGGTTCTGTGGGTGTAGCAGGGAAAGGATACTGCAAATTTTCCATTCCCACCTCACTCCAGGAGAAGAATATTGTGAAATCTCTATTCCCATTCCATTCTGGGGCCAGCCAGAGGTGGTATTTGCCAGTTCTCCAAACTACTCAAAATTTCTGCTACCAGTTCTCCAGAACCTGCTAAATTTCACCCCTGATGGGATTATCTAAGATTAGGGGCAAATTGTGTACAGCCCTGGGCAATGTGTTTTGCACCCTTGACTTGTATAACATGAAATAAAGATAAAAATAAAATATAGATGAAGTAATTACAAATGCCTTTTTAAATTGTAATATGGATGTCTGTAAAGTTAAGTTAAAGATAATTACAGGAAATCTCATACTTGGAAATACATATTCTAGTTTGACTATTTAGTTCATGCAGTTATTGATAATTTGTTTGTTTGTTTTAGGTTTACATATGTAGTAACAGCATTGAAGCTCGGCATCAAGTTATTGAAGTTGCTCGTCAGCTCAGTTTTATTCCTATTGATTTGGGCCCTTTATCATCCGCAAGGGAGGTTGAAAATTTACCTCTTCAGTTGTTCACACTCTGGAAAGGACCAGTCATAGTAGCTGTTGGTCTAGCCACCTTCTTTTTCATCTACTCCTTTATTAGAGACGTAATACATCCTTATGTGAGAAATCATCAGAGTGATTTTTATAAGATTCCTATTGAGATTGTGAACAAGACATTGCCAGTTGTTGCAATTACTTTATTATCTCTAGTGTATTTATCAGGGCTCCTGGCAGCTGCTTATCAACTTTATTATGGTACTAAATACAAATTATTCCCATCCTGGTTAGAGAACTGGCTGCAGTGTAGGAAACAGCTTGGGTTACTTAGTTTTTTCTTTGCAACAGTTCATGTGGTTTACAGCCTTTGCTTACCTATGAGGAGGTCAGAACGTTACCTATTTTTAAATACAGCTTATCAACAGGTAAGGAAAATGTCTTTTTTGGATCAAGTAATTCAGAACACCCTCCATGTGTAATTAATAATTTGAGTTGTATTGATCATTGCCTTAACATCCTGCCTGAAAGAAACATTCAAGTATGGTTTTTAAATATGTTAACATTTATATTATGTATAAAGTCACATAATTATGTAGTGATGAATAATAATATATAAGGTATTACTCATTTCTTTTTTAAAAATTGATTTAGTTTCAATAATGTAGAACACTTGTTTCTGGAAACTGCTCATAACTCCCCAAATGATCAATTTAGTGCTATAAACGAACTATTCAAAGTAAGAGGAATTATAATTGATTACTTACTTTGCATAATTTATTCTTCTTCTAAACACGGAAGGGCCAGATGTACCGAAAGCTTTCTTACTGAATCTCTTAAATCTCCTCTTTGTTCCCATTCATAATAACTCGCCAGACACATTTTAAAACTCTTCAGATTTTCCAGTTAGTTTTAAATAATTTTATATAAATGTGTTAAAATTGTTAAAGATTTCATAATATTTTTTTCCAGGTCCATGAAAATATTGAAAATTCTTGGAATGAGGAAGAAGTATGGCGAATTGAAATGTACGTCTCTTTTGGAATAATGAGCCTTGGGCTGCTTTCTTTGTTGGCTGTGACTTCCATTCCATCAGTAAACAGATCATTAAACTGGAGGGAATTCAGTTTTATCCAGGTGTGTACTAAACTGAAGTACTAAATGTAATTATTGTTGACAATTAATCTAATCTAGTAAAATACCTTAGTGGCATTCAATATTGAAAGGTTCAAGCTTGTACAATCTGGTCTTCACAGGTAAAGGAATGCCAGAAACCGGAAGACCAACTCCCCAGCGCGCATGCATGTGCTGGGAAGCTGGGTTTCTGGTTTCTGATGCGCACATGCATATTAGCCAACTGTCTTTATGCGAGATGTGCACTGAAAACCAGAAGCTCAGCTTCCTGGCGCATGCATCCACACCGGGGAGCTGTTTTTCCAGTTTGTAATGCACCTGTGCACGCACGCACATACTCCCATTTCAGCACCTGGTGCCAAAAATGTTCACCAACACTGCCCTAGGTTATTTATATCATTTAAAAATATTCACAGTTCTAGTACAGTGTCCTGATACCACAAATCATAGCCCAATTAATAGCCCAATATACCTTTTAGGAATACATAAGAAGTACACGTGGAATATATCAATTAATTAATTTATTATTTATTGGTGTGTGCCTTTGTTTGTAGTGATCTTCATGTAAAACTATATAACTATTTATTCAAATATGTAAACTTATTTTAATTTGTATTTGTTTCTCAAGTCTACCCTTGGATACGTCGCCCTTCTCATAAGTACTTTCCATGTATTAATATATGGATGGAAAAGAGCCTTTGAAGAAGAATGCTACAGATTTTACACACCGCCAAATTTTGTCCTTGCACTTGTCTTGCCTTGCGTGGTAATTCTGGGTAAGATAATTTTGCTTCTACCATGTATAAATAGGAAACTGAGAAAGATCAGAAGAGGATGGGAAAAAAGACAATTTATACATGATGGAAATGGATCTGACTCATATCCCTCACCAGAAAGGATTACAGTCATGTGATCATACAATGAAAATATTACCACAGTGTTTAAATGTCTGTATTTAATACTGTATAGGTTTTATTTTTGACTGAAATATCTCAGGCATTAAGTGATATCATCAGAATATAAGCAATACAGGTGAAAGCAGACGTTGCATTTTTAGTATGATGGATAAGAATTAATACATTTTGAATGATTTAATTTGTGGCAAATTTAAGCCACTTCTGCCATTCCAAGACTACATATTTAAACAAATGTAGCAGAAAACAAGTTTCAGTAAACTCTATTCAGAATAAATCTCTTTCAGATGGATTTGCTTGCAACCTATTAGCTGTAACTTCAGTTAGCATACAATTTCCAATAAAGGGGCCTCAGAGCTGCATTCACTTCCATACAGTCCTCTAAAAGTTGTCAATGAGTTGGAATTACACTTCAGATTTTAATACTATTAAAATGAATTGTCATTAACAGTATTTAATACTGTTAATGACAATTCATTTTAAATTAATCAAATGTTACCCTTTTTATTTATTAGCTTACAACTGTGCATCTGGGTATGACCCACAACAATTAAAATAAACAATAAAAAAGCACACACACCCCATACAGCTACTCTGAAATCATTATTATAAATTCAGTGAAACTTAGCATATTTTCTGGAGTATAAAAGAGGGTGGAAATGTCCGTGTGTCTTATATACCGAATAGAGCCATTTTTGGCCTCCAAAAGCCCTACCCCCACATCCCATTTTTGCAAAAAATGGGCCCCATTTTTCACAAAAATGGAGTAGGCAGAAGGTCTGGGAAGCCTGCAGAGAGCTCCTTAGGGGCTGAGGGAAGACAAAAACACCCGTTTTTGCAAAAAATGGGTGGAAAACAGGCCATTTTTCTCAAAAATGAGGGTGATTTTACCCATCCCCAGTCCCCAGGAGCTCTCTACAGGGTTCCCAAACCCTCTGCCCACCCCGTTTTTGCAAAATTTGGGCAAAAATGGATAGTTTTTCGCAAAAAATGGGGTGCGCAAAGGGAGGCCAGTGAGGACAAAATCTTTTTTTTCTTTCTTACCTCTGAAATCTTGGTGCATCTTAAACACCAGTGCATCTTATAGTCTGAAAAATATGGTAAATTGCAGCTGGTAAATATAAATTGAATATCCCTTTAATACTGCCATTGCCAATTATCATCACTACTTCAGACCTCTAGGAACAATGGCACAGCTTAGTCTTCAGGTCATTCCTAAAGGCCAGAAGGGTAGTTGCCAGTTCTTTATTCTGGTCCTGCCCATTCACTGGGCACGGTCTGTCATAAAGGCCAGTTTTCTTTCTTGCTTAAAGCCATTATAGATTTCAGCACTTCAAGAGATAAATCTACTCTATACCAATTTTTACCTAATCGCTTTTCTACTTTGTGGCTTACATTATTTATGCTCTGATTATTAAGCTAAAAATGAGATAGATTTGACATCATTCTCTGATATCATTGAGCAGCTGATATTACTGTTAGTCTTTAAGCCTCCCCTCCCCATGAAGCATTTCTGTCCTTTGATAGAGCATATTCTGCAGTCAAAGATGTAGTTGAATCTAGCCATTATTTAAATTTCATATACAGTGAACCCTCGAGTTTCGCGTCCTCAAGCATCGCGAAAGGGCTATTTCGCGAGTTTTCAACCCGGAAGTAAACTCCACCATCTGCGCATGTGTGCCTTTTTTTCTATGGCCAGGCATGCGTAGATGGTGGAGTTCCCCAGCTGGGAAGCTGGGCGGCTTCCCTGGGTCTTCCCCCTCTTGCCCCGTAAGACCCCAGCGGCGGCGCGAGCAACGGCGTGGGCGGGCGGGCGGCACGCGCGGGGGACACCCCAGCTCCGCTGCCCAGCTGGGGAGCAGAGCTGGGGTTTCCCCAAGCGCGTGCGCGTTGCTGGGGCTGCTCCCCAGCTGGGGAGCGGAGCCGGGGTTTCCCCAAACGCGCGCACGTTGCTGGGGCTGCTCTCCAGCTGGGGAGCGGATCTGGGGTTTCTCCAAGCGCGCGCGCGTTGCTGGGGCCGCTCCCCAGCTGGGGAGCGGAGCCGGGGTTTCCCCAAGCGCGCGCGCGTTGCTGGGGCTGCTCCCCAGCTGGGGAGCGGATCTGGGGTTTCTCCAAGCGCGCGCGCGTTGCTGGGGCTGCTCCCCAGCTGGGGAGCGGAGCCGGGGTTTCCCCAAGCGCGCGCGCGTTGCTGGGGCTGCTCCCCAGCTGGGGAGCGGATCTGGGGTTTCCCCAAGCGCGCGCGCGTTGCTGGGGCCGCTCCCCAGCTGGGGAGCGGGACCGGGGTTTCCCCAAGCGCGCGCGCGTTGCTGGGGCTGCTCCCCAGCTGGGGAGCGGATCTGGGGTTTCCCCAAGCGCGCGCGCGTTGCTGGGGCTGCTCCCCAGCTGGGGAGCGGATCTGGGGTTTCTCCAAGCGCGCACGCGTTGCTGGGGCCGCTCCCCAGCTGGGAAGCGGCCCCAGCAACGCGCGTGCGCTTGGGGAAACCCCAGATCCGCTCCCCAGCTGGGGAGCGGCCCCAGCAACGCGCGCGCTCTTGGGGAAACCCCGGCTCCGCTCCCCAGCTGGGGAGCGGCCCCAGCAACGCGCGCGCTCCCCAGGAAACCCCAGGGCGGCGGTGGAAGTAAAAACACCATCTGCGCATGCGCAGATGGTGTTTTTACTTCCGCACCGCTACTTCGCGAAAAATCGATCATCGCTTGGGGTCCTGGAACGGAACCCTCGCGATGATCGAGGGTTCACTGTAGTACCCAAACCAAACATACTAGGAGATTATGGAAAATTAAAAAGTCAAGGAATGCAACTGGGCTGGAGCATTGTTACTGGATCCAGATGAGGCCACCTTTTCCACTTGAAGGAAAGGGGCAAATATACTTCTCAGTTTTAAAGCAAGGACATTCCCAGGTTCAGTTACCTGCTAAAATGAGAAATATGAAAGTTTACAATATGGTGGTATTTCTATTCTGAACCTGGGAATGTCCTTGCTTTAAAACTGAGAAGTATATTTTAAAGTTTTTATTTGACATTTTTAAGAAAGCCATTATAGAGTTAGTATGTGTAACTATGTAATAATTAAAAGCTATTAATTTATTTTTAAATGTTAATAAAACCCAAGCATATCTCTTGCTCCATAAAGAAAATCCCTAGTTGAACTATAGCTTTATTAATATTCAAACAAAAAGTGACAATTGTTGAATTCCTCAAGACTGTTCAGCAAGCCACATATACCATATAGGGATTGAAGCAGATATTTTTTTTTATTAAAAAAAGCAGTCAGGTGTATTTTGTATTTGGCATTTTTCCTCCCTTCTCCCTCCCCCAATAAATAGGATAGATTGATAGTCAATAATCTCTTTTTCTGGGTTCTTGGGAATGAATGAGGTAAGAAATGAAGTATCTGCGAGCAAAATGCAAGCTCAGACAGCTCCAAATATGTAACACTCTAAACCTGACTTATACTTTGTTTTATGGAAAAAATAGCAGCCATTAATTTCTTTCTGAGTGCTAGGTTTAACCTAAAGCTAACATGCATCTATTTTAGATTGATATAATTAGACATCTGGTCTTGTTTTTTGTACTTTTTAATTTTCCCTTTATTGTCATTGTAAGATTTTGTTAGAATTCTGAGAAAATTTGGTAAGCTTAAACAATGTTACATATTGTTTTTAATGATATTTAGCTAAGTTTTTTGGTATCTAATTAGCCATAGGATTGCAATTAACAGGCATAATGAAACACAACTATGTGTGAAGTGTATAACGTAACATAATCATGACTGTTTAAATAATATTTCAATTACAAAAATAGCAGCAAAATATGTAAATATAGAATCAATCATCCAGGCTAAAACATGTGTGAGTAAAAGGTCAAATCATGTCAATTGGACCAAAGTTTATTAAATTTCATAAACTTTATAATTTTTTCAGTTTAATAAACTTTGGACTAGTCGCCATTATTTAACCTTGTACATACTGTAGCAGGACCAAGTTAGACTTTTGAGGACAACCAGCAATATATCCCATACTATGAGAAATTTAGTACAGTGGTACCTCATCTTACGAACGCCTCTTCTAACGAACTTTTCAAGATAGGAACCCGGTGTTTAAGATTTTTTTGCCTCTTCTTCCGAACTATTTTCATCTTACGAACCCAAGCCGCTGCTACTGGGATGAAGGGGTTTCTTTTTTCCCCCTTTTTGAAGAAAGAAAAGGGAGGAGAGGCTTGGAGGGGGGAAAGACTGCATTTAAATAACTAGAACAGCGTGTTTGCAGGCACTCAAAGAGTGTCTTTTGAAGAAAGAAAAGGGAGGGGCAGCTTGGAGGGGGGAAAGACTCCATTTAAATAACTAGGAGAACAGCGTGTTTGCAGGCACTCAAAGAGTGTCTTTTGAAGAAAGAAAAGGGAGGGGCGCCCCCTTGCCTTTCTTCCTTCCCACTCACCCTTTAGCCTAGCCTTGCTTCTTCCACCCGCCCCCTTTAGCTGCTCCTCCCTGCCCTATGTTCGCCTCCCTTCTAAAGTTTGGGATTTTCCTGAAGGATTTGCACGCATTATTTGCTTTTACATTGATTCCTATGGGAAACATTGTTTCATCTTACGAACTTTTCACCTTACGAACCTCTTCCTGGAACCAATTAAGTTCGTATCATGAGGTACCACTGTACTTTATCAGATTACCAAATGTAACCCATATTCTTCCTATGTACACACACATATATTTTCACTCAAAACAACTGAAATATAACAATTTTTATTTATGAAAGGATTTCACAACTGTTATAGACAGTTAACAATTAAGAGTAAGGATGCTATGAATGTGAAACATCTGATTGAAGTACCAGTTGTAACCATAAATCTAATAGGACAGATCTAAAGCTTCCATTTACATCAATATATCTTAGATATTCCAATGTAGAGATGCACAAGTCTAATACTTATTCTCTTGATGTAAAGATGCAGATCACTAGAATTATTCAGCAATCATGTTAACATAATATACATCTTGATTCTGATATAGTGATACATATAGTTACCAATGTAAATTATCTTGCCTTAACTTTCAATAGTCATAGGTAATACCTCCTGGCATTCACATCTCCATACTGAGTAAAACTTTGGAGTAAAATAAAGTATTCAATATAGCATTTGATTATCTTAACATAATTAAAAAGAATATTTTGGTTGGAATACACCAAGATACTGTTGGCTATTTGTAATATTTCCTGTGATATTAATAGAATATTTTAACTATGCTTTGCTTTATTGAATGTGCTATTTATGGGTTTTTTTATAAAAGCACAGTCAGTTTCTACAATGAATCTGCTAAAACTAAATGAACATAAATTGATTTGTATTAATTCCATTTTTTTGAAGCTTCTGTTTCAAAAGGTTTTTAAAGCCTTTTAGTATCAGGATCTTGATCATTATTCTGTTGCTAATATGTTCCTTACTTCACCATAGGTGTGTTCTACTTTTGCCATTTAAAGTCAGTCAAGATTCTCAAAACATGCAGCCAAAATAAATGTTATTTGTTAAATCCTTTAAAAAAATCTGAAACAGACTTCTGTAGTTTTAGGGTACATCATCTGTGCAAATATTTTTCTAGGCAGAGAATTAAAAAATCAACATTCAGTTGAACCACAAAATGTACATTTATGGAACGGGAAAAATGTAATACAGACTGTTGGGAAATTTTTTACCAGAATTGCAGTATTGCTGGAAAAACAAAGATTAACCTTATTATGCCCATGAATTTTCTTCTCATCCTTTCTTAAATGATGCCAGAATACAGGTGTATGTGAAAAATGTATTCACTATTCACCATCACTTTCTACATTATATTAGAGTGTTCAGTCAGTGAAGCATATATTATTATTTTGAATTATTTTCATATTTTACATTAGATTAGCAATATTTAAAAGCTTTTTGTAACAACTATTGCATAGTAGATAATAAAATGTTTAAATAATTTTCTATCTTTAAAAATCAGCACTTTTTGTCAGTACTGATATAGATGGCAAGAATAAAAAACACTATTTATCTAGCTGTTATATCTATAGAGTGGAAGTTCATACAGACTAGAGATACGATTGCTTAATTTGCTTTCTTCAGTTTTTTAAAAAACAGGACGGAATTCCGTAAAGCAGCAACATATTTTTTCAGGTTTGAGCAATTGCTATGCTCACATGATACCTAAGCATTTTTGAATAGTTATTGATTGGTACACAGCTATAAGTATTAAACTGGTATAGTTACTATGTTGTAGGAATGAGATTAAATAGGAAACAATGATTAACATAATTTTATATGAAACAGAAAGGGCTAAACTATTATTAACTAATTTGATGTTTATTTTTAAACTAATTTTTGATTATATTAACAATCAAAACTCTAAAATATTGGTGTGAAAAAAATGATCCCAAAAAATTAAACAATTTAAAGGGAAACTTTTATATTCTTATATTTATCAGCCATTTCTTTTATGATTTTTTTCTCTCATTACCATGACTGACTTCTTGTATAAGCTCTACACCAAATTCCAAGTGGTTGTTTCAATGCCTCTCAAATCTCATCATATTAGAATATTAGATGTTAACATATTTTACCTTTATAGTTGTGCCATAGCTGGTTTAGATCTAGAAAACATATTAATATCAGCAGGTTAGTTCTTAGAGTTTGACTAAATCTCAGATAAGCTCAAGTATCCTTATTTCTTCATAGCTTTACTGCATTTTCCTTAAATATATTTTTAAAATTAATTAGAAATATGGAGAAAAAGTTGCAGAATGGATTACCTACAGAAACATAAGTAAACTAACACCAAAAAATCCAAATAATTATATTTCTAGTTATTAAATAATCTAAAACTATCCTCATAAATTTATATGTTGTTTTCTAATATGATCTACCAAATACTTTTTATTTTGTTTCTTTCCGTTCTAAATGTGAGTAGAGCAGCTAAACCTCAACATAATACAAAGTACATATAACAACTTTTAGTGTTGCCTCATCTTCGACCATGTTAGATATCTATAATTATGGTCAGACATAACAGGAATTTTTCAGGGAGCATCAGATTGAAATGAAGTTAAATGTTTCTACTGTCCAGAATCCATTAGGGATGGACAGTTGTAGCAAATTTAAATAAATCAATAAAATTCATAATGAAGGAATTCCACCATATAATTTCCAATAAAATTTATTAGTAAATTGTTGTTCCCCAATAAGTACTGTATGTTCCATTGAATCAAGCAATGATATCTTCTAAATAAATATATTTGGAATCAGATTGATTAGATTCTGTGAGCTGTTTTTCTATCATCAGATTCTCATAAGGGAATTTATCATTAAATGCCCCAAGAAATATAAATATGTATGCTACGAATGTTACTGCAAGTCCAGGATTTTTTATTTGTACTTGGTTGAAAATGCTCTGAAAATATTTTAAAGCTATATCACAGAAATTTTAAAGGAAAGTGTTCTTACTGAATTAAAAGCAGTTATTTTTCATATTAAAGAGAGATTAATTTATTTTAAATATAATACCAAATAATTAACTTGTATTTTTAGATAAAATAGCCACATTGAAGTACAAATATGCCACATAGAATGTTATTATATATTGACCTCAGTTTTCAATCCACAAATGTATATTGATTTTCATATGTACATGCCTTAAAAGCAAAGTAACAAGGATTGCAACCCAATTTATACAGTTAAAGTTTATTTGACTTTAATTCAAAGTCAAATACAGTGTTCCCTCGATTTTCGCGGGGGATGCGTTCCGAGACCGCTCGCGAAAGTCGAATTTCCGTGAAGTAGAGATGCGGAAGTAAATACACCATTTTTAGCTATGGACAGTATCACAAACCTTCCCTAAACACTTTAAACCCCTAAATTACCATTTCCCATTCCCTTAAAAACCATTTACTCACCATTATTACTGGTACTCACCATTGAATAAGACACAGTTATCCTGATATTTATAAACATAATTACTATTTATTAACAATAATTATTTTTTTTGTTATTTATTTGCAAAAATTATTAGTTTGGCGATGACGTATGATGTCATCGGGCAGGAAAAACTGTAGTATAGGAAAAAACCCGCAAAGTATTTTTAATTCATATTTTTTGAAAAACCGTGGTATAGGCTATTCGCGAAGTTCGAACCCGCGAAAATCGAGGGAACACTGTATAGTTCAAAGTGAGTCAGCATAGTATGACTCTAAGTTAACCAAAATGTTCCTAGAATTAATACTTTTGCTACTCAGATTTAATTGCCAGAATGTACGTAACTGTATGCTAATTATTAGAAACTGCTCCTGCTCCAAAGTTATTTACCACAATGTGTTCGACTAAGAATGAGTTTTTGCTTAACAAAATAACAGGGTTGGAAGATATCTTAGCAGATATCCCCAAACTTGGCAACATTAAGACTTGTGGATTGGAGAATTCTGGTAATTGGGAGTCCACAAGTCTTAAAGTTGCCAAGTATTAAGACTTCTGCTTTATTGGTTTTCTAGTCCAACTCCCTGCTCAAGCAGGAAACTATACTGTTTCAGACAAATGGTAATCCAGTCTCTTCCTAATATATCTTAATTTCTTCTTACATACTCCTTACTTTCTCTGTGCTAATTTTTCTTATATTATGCACTATTATAATAATTCCCAGGGCTTGTTAAGCTAATTTTGATTATATCTGACATAACCATTACCTTATAATATTGTCAAACCATGATTTGTAGCTAAAGGACAATTTATTGTACCTTGTAAATTAATCTAACAGAAATGTGTGAAACGCAGGGAAGTACATAAACAATTTAATATTTATACATTGTAGTATATTGGTCTAAAATCATTGTTAAGCCAGGCCATTACACACACACACACACACAAACACACCTGTCATTAACCAATATTTTCAATGAAACTAATATTATTGCCATATATTTTGAATTGAGTAAAAGCCATATAATAAATATAAATTGTTTATATACTTTTAGAAAACTTCAGATATTTTTTATTTTTAAAAATATAACTTTATTTCACATTTCAATGCATTATAATAAATGGCGCTTAATGTATGTGTGATGTTCAAAATAAAATTTCTATGCATAATATCATCTGTATAACTAACTTTGAATTTTAATTTTTCATAGCTGTAAATGACTGGTTTGTTTCATCCTGTGTTTAAACTGTGTCTGGATTAGTGTTCTATTCAGCTCTTTTAATTTGGACATTTGTTTACTGCATATAGAGAGTGCGTTAAAGTTGAATTTATGTCAGATAAATTGTTTTGTGATTCCTCTGCATTTTATTTAATAGTGTCTTTTTGACTGTACCAGTATAAATTCTGAAATTCATTCCCATTCTTGAACAAATGTGTGATGTTACAATCATAATAAACTTTCTTTGTGAAACAGATTTTACATGTTTAATATGCATTTGTAATTATTTACTACAGTTTATATTATGTTCAATCCAATAATGTTGGAAGTGGTTTAAACACAAAAAAAATTTAACCTGAAAATAAAACATCATATCAATAAAACACAGCAACATCATCCTAAGAAGAAGCTACTCATCCAATTTATAGCAGAAAAGTTCCTATCATTTTTCTGTTCTAAATCTCTCCCTCTTGTAGGATATCAATATTTTCTGAATTTGGCAATTTTTACAAAATTAGCTAGACTTTATGAAGTGGAAGTGTTCAATTTGTTGAATGATCTGTGGCTGTGGGTCTAAAACAGAAATGTTCAGAAACATTCTAGGATGCACCAGGTTGTGAAAGGAATTCTTGAATCCATGCGGTATGATCAAGGTAGAGGCACAAATAGGAAAATCCTAATACCACTTACATAGAAACATAGAAGTCTGACGGCAGGAAAAGACCTCCTGGTCCATCTAGTCTGCCCTTATACTATTTTCTGTATTTTATCTTAGGATGGATATATGTTTATCCCAGGCATGTTTAAATTCAGTTACTGTGGATTTATCTACCACGTCTGCTGGAAGTTTGTTCCAAGGATCTACTACTCTTTCAGTAAAATAATATTTTCTCATGTTGCTTTTGATCTTTCCCCCAACTAACTTCAGATTGTGTCCCCTTGTTCTTGTGTTCACTTTCCTTTTAAAAACACTTCCCTCCTGGACCTTATTTAACCCTTTAATATATTTAAATGTTTCGATCATGTCCCCCCTTTTCCTTCTGTCCTCCAGACTATACAGATTGAGTTCATTAAGTCTTTCCTGATACGTTTTATGCTTAAGACCTTCCACCATTCTTGTAGCCCGTCTTTGGACCCGTTCAATTTTGTCAATATCTTTTTGTAGGTGAGGTCTCCAGAACTGAACACAGTATTCCAAATGTGGTCTCACCAGCGCTCTATATAGCGGGATCATAATCTCCCTCTTCCTGCTTGTTATACCTCTAGCTATGCAGCCAAGCATCCTACTTGCTTTCCCTACCGCCTGACTGCACTGTTCACCCATTTTGAGACTGTCAGAAATCACTACCCCTAAATCCTTTTCTTCTGTAGTATTTGCTAACACAGAACTGCCAATACAATACTCAGATTTACAAAGGTGAATGACCATTGTAGATTAATGAATAATCATTAATCAATTACAACTCATGCTAGAATGTTGAGATAATCCAGCATTATCAATAAAAGCTGAAGAAATGTTTTTGATATATCTTTTTTGCTTCATTGAAGATTGTTTCAGAGAGTTCTCACAGACCGTCCATCTCTCTTTTGTCACTCAATCTATCAGAGATTTCATAGTGCATAAGGTTTGCATAGTTGAATGAACGTGAGATAAGTTTGCTAAAGTTAGGCTTTTAAAATTTACCAGTAGTCTCTGGTATTGTTGAGTGATGTCCACTTTGTTCTAGTTTTGTATTTGAAAAATTCCTAACTACTTACTGTATATTGCAATGGCCAAACCATGCGCAACATAAATTTGTAGCAATATCTTTTGGAAGACTCATTTTTATGGCATATTTTCTAGGTCACAAATTCTTAGATTTAAAAGAAGGAAATCGGAGGGTGACCTTTTATTCTTAAATTGTGGTTAGGAATGGATATATATTTCGGTTATGTCTGATCTGATGGAAGGTGTTTCATCTGGATTAAGGTAAAGATTAAAGGTTCCCCTCAGACAAATATGCTAGTCGTTCCAACTCTAGAGGGCAGTGCTCATCTCCATTTCAAAGGCTGTCCGAAGACATCTCTATGGTCCTATGGCCAGTATGACTAAATGCCAAAGTTCCTATTTTCCTACTTGCATTTTGTACGTGCTTTCAAACTGATAGGTTTTCATAAGCCTGTAGAAGTAATGGGAACTCACCCTATTACGCGACAGTAGGGGTTCGGACCGCTGAAATGATAACCTTTCAACAAGCGTCCCTTATTATCAGTATTATCTATCCATAAATGTGAATGAGACTCCCCATGTTTGGTTTGTAGTGTCTTTGATCATTTTTATCTGCTTATTTTTATATGATCATACTTCACCCTTTTTATTATGTTTATATTATATAGTATACAGAGTCACCATTTGAGTTAGATGAAAATAAATAAAGCCAAAATGACAATGTCTGGATTCACATTGAAAATCGCATCATTTCAAACTTGCTGCACAGAAGTAGGGATAGAAGCTGTAGCCCCTTACACACATTTACAGCCAGAAGCAATGGAATAACTAAAGAATAACTATAGAAAGGAAATGTGTATGCAGCATTTCTGAACAGGCCTGGCAGTATTGCTGACATGCCATGGACCTATTCTAGAAAATGACTTAATTAGCATTTATGAAAAAGTAAACACTGACATGGGAAATGTTGACACTCTTGAAGCAAAGGGATTCTTTTAGGATTGAGAATCTTCACATTGCCTTAAATCACTTTCCATAATCAGAATTAGAGATTTTGAAACTTCAAGAGAAAATTTTCCTGATAAAGGCTTTTCAGCAGGGAAGAAAAAAACCCGGCTTTTTAAAATGCTGCACAAATGGTTTTAAAAATTACAATGATTCTTCATATTTGTATCCATTTCCGGCCACCAGGAAATGGATCAATGGCATCTGGTGAGCTGGGACAAGCTTTTCCTTTTAAGATAAAACACACGAACAACAGTTGCAAGAACAGGGCCTGGGTAGATTAATGAAAAGGTGGACCAGGGGAGACATGATAGCAGTGCTCCAAAATCTCAGGGGTTGCCACAAAGAAGGAGTTAACTTATTCTCCAAAGCACTTGAGGGTAGAACAAGAAACAATGGGTGGAAACTAAAGAAGGAGAGAAGTAACTTAGATTAAGGAGAAATTTCCTGGCAGAACAATTAGTCAGTGGAACAACTTGCCTCCAGAACTTGTGAATGCTTCAACACTGGAAGTTTTTAAGATGATGTTGGATAACCATTTGTCTAAAGTAGTGTAGGGTTTCCTGACTAACCAGGGGGGTTGGATTAGAAGACCACCAAGGTCCCTTCTAACTCGTTGTTGTTGCTGTTATTGTTATTGTTGTTATTATTATTAGATGTCGATGATGCTGCTAATGTTGCTAAGGTTACCACGGGGTATTATTGTTATTAGTGCAGTAATGTCGTTTCGGCGCCATTCCCTTGGGGTGCTTTTCTTACGGGCAATGAGCATGCTTTGGCTCGAAGGAAAGCTTAACTTTCTCAGAGCTTTGCCTCCTTAGGGGGCTTTCCCTTCCGCAAAACTATAAGCACCTTAACCAAATGGCGTCTTCGCAGGGAATATAATAAATAAGAAAGCAGCTGAGGTAGCAGGAAGGAGCAATAATTTCAGGGTTGAAGCAGCTCGAGTCCTCTTCCCTGACTTTCTTGCCCTGGACGAGGAGACCCAGCGCCCTTTTGCTGATGGCTGTGGTCGAGGGCGCGTTCGTTTGTTTTTCTCTTCGGTTTTCCTTCGGCTGCCGACCGCTCCTCCCAGGGGACCGCTAGCGCTTCTCCCGCTCCTATGGCAACGGCGTCCGGTTTGTGTTTTCCTCAGTGGAAGTGGCACCGCTGAAGCCTTGAGTTGCCGATCCTCTCGGAGCCATGGCTTCCCCGGCCCTGCCGGAAGCTTCGGATATTTTCACGGCTTCCTCTTTCGTCGAGAAACAAAGGCTTCCCTCCTCTTCCTCCAGGCTGGACATCAAACTCAGCAACGGCCTCGAGCAGGTGAGTGGAAAGGGGCGGCCATAAAGATTCATTTCCCTCTGTTTCTGCCCAGCTCTCGGACGTCGTTTTTTTTAAAATATACACTGCTCAAAAAAATAAAGGGAACACTTAAAAAACAGAATATAACTTCAAGTAAATCAAACTTCTGTGAAATCAAACTGTCCACTTTGGAAGCAACACGATTGACAGTCAACTTCACATGCTGTTATGCAAATGGAATAGTTGTGCAATGAGAATATTTCATTCATTCAGATCTAGGATGTGTTTTTTGAGTGTTCCCTTTATTTTTTAGAGCAGTGTATATTGTTTGGGCCGTTTATCCAGAGCTTCCTGGCCTCAAAAAGTGGCAGTCAAGAACAAGTGTCACACACATACAGGCACATGCATGCACACACACGATTTGTGAGTTTTCTCCTGCATTTATCAAAGAAGAAAGGTTTGTTGTGTTGAATCTGCCTGAGGGATATTAAAATTTAGAACAATTAATCTGTGGAACGCCTTCAGAAGTTATGGGAAATCCCAAGAACTGGAGGTTTTTTTGAGATTGAACAACCATTTCTCTGAAATGATGCAGGCTTTCCTGCCTGAGCATGGGGATGGACTAGTCCAGTGTTTCTCAACCTTGGCAAATTGAAGATATCTGGACTTCAACTCCCAGAATTCCCCAGCCAGCATTCAGAGAAGTACATGGATGGTTTTCACCAGAATTGATTCGCTGGCTGGGGAATTCTGAGAGTTGAAGTCCAGATATCTTCAACTTGCCAAGGTTGAGAAACACTGGACTAGAAGACCTCCAAGGTCCCTTCCAACTCTGTTATTAACAATGTCTACCACCACTCCCCACCTCTCTTCTGAGAATAATTCTGGTGAAAACCATCCATGTACTTCTCTGAGGAGACCCAAAACAGACAACAGACAGTGGAAAACAATTTAGGCAAGGGTAAACAAAAGTGCACTTTTATTTTGTTGTGTAGGATCGCACTTATGCAAAGTATAGGAAAGCAAAGGAGACTTTAAAAACATAAATTAAAAGCAACAAATCAGAAAGTGTGGGATGTTAGTGTGCAAGCAAAGTTATCAATGCTCATTTTTTGATCAGACAGAAACAACTGCAGGTAGTCCACCATTTATGACCACAGTTCAGCCCAAAACGTTGCTAGGTGAAACATTTGTTAAGTGAGTTTTGCCCCATTTTACAATTCCACTGCTGTTAAGTGAATCATTGCAACTGTTATGTTAATAATCTAGTTGTTAAATGAATCTCGCTTCCCCATTGATTTTGTTTGTTAGGTCACAAAAGCTGATCATGTGACTCTAGGACACTGCAGTTTTCATAAATACAAACCATTTCCCAAGCATCTGAATTTTTATATGTAACTAATGATTGTAAGTGTGAAAAATGGCCATTCAGTTTTCAGTGCCTTTGTAACTTTGAATGGTAATTAAATGAACTTCGAGTACCACCTGAATTTAAATGTGAGCCTACATGTATTACAAAACGATGCTTGTGTATATATTCTTACAGATAAATTCCTCACAAGACTTCATTCTAGACATAGAAGCCTTTTATTTTTTAAACACAGACCATACTGTTAAATCCTATGTAAATAGTTGAATCTTGTACAAAGCTGTCTCCGGGCAGATAATGTAAATAATAAGAGGTCGCGTCTGATTGGTTCAGACGCATGACAGTTCCTTTTGGCACGAGCCGCAAAAGTATAAATAGAGCGGCTTTTCTCATTGACAGCAGACGCGTTCCCTGCTGAATGTCACTTTCCAAAAAGAGCTAAATAAAGGAACCGTCTTTGAACCTGCCTGTCTCAGTATTCTTCACTGGCGATGACGGACGGAGGAACCACACGTGCAAGATGAACAACCTTCAAATCGGCCGGGCTCCTGAATACTTCGATCCGGAGAAGTCATCCTGGGACGCCTACATGGCCAAATTCGAAATTTTCCTCGAAGCCGCCGGAATGCGGGAAGCCGTCGCCGACCGAAAGCGGGCAAAATCCGTTCCGTGGGACGACCTACAAGCAGGGCTCGCTAACCACTTCAAACCCACGAAGCCAGCCGTCGTGTTCAGGCACCAGTTCTCTAGAATGACACAACTCGACTCCGAGTCCATTAACCAATTCGCCACGCGACTTCGAACGGTGCTGTCAAAATGCAAGTTTGACAGCCCGGAAGCTCACCTCACCGATGCATACCTTAACACATTATACCTCTAAGTCAAAGCCGAGTCTAATCTGATGCACATGAATATAGTGATTTAGTTATTCTGGGCCCAAATGATGAATACCTTAATCTCAAAATTGACTCTCCAAGATGGGCTGGAAAAATGAATAGGAACCAATCCAGTTAATAACAGAGGAGATCTTTGAGTCTTTTAGTCCAATGGCCCACTCAACGATGAGGTATCATTTATACCATAAACTATACCTAACTGGTCTTACAAAACATTGTATACAGCTAGAATTTTTTTGGTTATTCTTAATTGGTTAATACAATTTATTTTCTTGCAAATATTAACTTATCAATCATAACAGTTTTACTCATATATCTTTAATTTTATTTTATTTTATTTTTTTACTTTTATCTCATTTTTCACCTTTAGGGTTTAAATTAAAACATAAAGAGCAATTTTAATGATGATGTACAAACAAAAATGTATTCAGCAAAATCATATTCTCTGATGAAATTAGGGGATATGCAAACAAAGTATGTAAATCATTGAAGATGTTACACAGAATATTTTCTAGATGTTAGGCTAAAAGAGTTATTTATCAATGATTATATTTTTTCCATTTTTATTTCATTTTGACCAATCAAATGTACATTCTGTGAAACATAGATGTTTAGTTATCAGGGGGACAGACCTATAGTATATGGAAAACATCAGATATTTCCAATGGCATACAATTCCTTGGACTTCTATTTATGCCCCACAATAAAAATACACTGTCTGAAACAGTATATTGTTATGACTATTTAAGTTCTTATCTTTTTAATATGGCCAAAAACATTTTTATTTTATTTATATTTGTTACAGCTGTGATTTGTAATCAAATGTATTTTGTAGTAAAAACAGATTAAAAGATTTTAGTTCCTAGAATTAGTTAGTGGGAATTTTTGAAAACTTTTTAAAATATAAGGTACAATAATTTAAAAAATACAAATGAAGTTCAAGAAAAAAAGAATAAAGAAAGAAAAGAAAGAAAAGCAAAAATAGAAAAAGATGTTTGAAACTTACTTACCTACATTTGCCTTTCATTACATAGAGATCAAACTATTTCAGTGTTATTGTACTAGAATAAAACTTCTGGCAGCATAAATGAAGAATTCAGCCATTCCTCAAAAAGAGTTGAAGAATGGCAATAGATAAGTCATTCTCATTGAAAGTACAAAATACAGCTGTTAAAGGTTATATCAATCTTGTTCAAGTACAGTCTTTGACTTATGGCTGAAATTGGGATCAGGATTGCTGTTGCTAAGAAGTGCATTTATAAATTGCCATATCTTGTGACTACATCATTTTGCAGCAGCAATCTAGGTGTCTGAGCAATCTGGTACAGTAGTCCCTCGCTATATCGCGCTTCACCTGCCGCGGCTTCACTTCATCGCGGGTTTTGAAGTCAGCTTCATTTGAATGATTTTGCCATACAAACAAGCGCTAGAATCCCCCAGCGGGACTCCCAAATGATGAGCGGGGCAGGGACTGAGCTCCGGCGGAGGCCCGTCCCCTCGTTCAATCCCCCTCGCCAGTGCCGAAAGGAAAAAAAAGAAAGGAACGTGACGCGGCGGGGATTTCCAGACTGGGCTCGAGGGCGGAAGAGGAAGTGCTCGAGGGCGGAAGAGAGAGAGAGAAAAAAAGAAACAGCCGGGGCAGCTCACCAGGGACTTTACAGCCGGGGCAAGGCAAAAAACACAACATTTGGCCGAACTGCTGCAAAGAACAGAGTAAGTAGTAGTGGGGGGAAAAGGTTAGCCGGCCGTTGCTCGCCTTCAGGCATCCGGAGCTGGTGGGAAGGAGGATAAATTCCCCATCGCGGATTTCACCTATCGCGGCAAGGTCTGGAACGTAACTCCCGCGATAGGTGAGGGATTACTGTATATGCAACCATGGGAAGGCTCAAGAAAGGTACATGTTAGTGCAGAAGGGCTAGGGAAAGAGGATGGAGGTTGGCATACTTTTGTGCAAGCACAGGAACACTACATATTTGTTGTTATGCTTCAGAGGTTTTATAGTTTTATCTAAAAATAAGATTCTGATATATCTTTTGCTAATTGAACAAATATAGTTGGAATGCATTTATGGAATATTAAAATCTACCCACATTTATATTAGGTGGGTAGGTGGGTGTACAGATGATAGACAGACAGACATTGATTCAATATTTTAGGCCCATGCTTTGATTATTGTAGATCTTCTTTAATTGTTTACCTTGTCAGTTTAACTTGTAAGAGTTGCTTTATAATAATTTTTGAAACCAAAAACCATTCTCGGTTTGAATTTTATACCAAGACAACATGTAAAATTTACAAATACCATTTATTAAAAGTTTAAAAAACAAGTTTCTTTTCAGATTTTATAGGTAAACTGGTTAGAAATGGAAGAGTTGTTACAATCAGAAGTTACTAACCATTGCAATCTTATTGAATAAATATTTTAGGAAAATAACTTCATATATGTGGACCTTAATGATGTGATCAAATTGCTTGAAGAAACCGACTCAGTAAGTATATTAGAGCAAATAATAAACATAAATCTTATTTCTATTTATTCCAGAAGAATTTAAAGCTAGTAACTTATTTTGTATATATTGTACAAAGTATTTAAAGAAATCCATAACATTGTTTTTAGCTCTAGCATGATTACAAATGCATACACACTGTTGTTATGGGGTTAAGCTTGCAAGGTATACAAAACAGTATCTCTCTTGCCTACTAGTTTTACAGTGATTAAAACTGATTGACATATTTTTCTCAAAACTAAGAGGAAAGCCACAAGACATACAAAGCAAAGCTAATGACATACTGAATCTTCTGTCTCTTTGAAGAGCAAATTGTTGCAAATACTAAATACCGTACACGTTCTCCTCTTGTTACTCTCATTCATTCTACTTTTTTTAAAAGAATATAGAAGAACAAATCCAAGCATGTCAGAAGGTTGCAAAGCACTATGAATATGGAATTGTATCCTTTTGTTTCGTTACATGCAAAGTAGAAGTCAAAAACACTGCTATTCCAGAAGAAAAAGACAAAAAATATTTATATATTTTAAATTGATACAGTTGTTTACTTACAAAATTGCATTTTAATATAATTATAATAATTATATTAATTAATATTGTAATCATTATATAAAATAAAAATTTAATAGTACATTTTTAAAATCTATTCCACACTGTGAATGTTCTGGAAATGGTCCAAATCAGTAGGATCTGTTAAGCCTTCAAACCAAAGCTGATCCATATACAGTGATCCCTCGATTATCGCGAGGGTTCCGTTCCAAGACCCCTCGCGATAATCGATTTTTCGCGATGTAGCAGTGCGGAAGTAAAAACACCATCTGCGCATGCGCGTCCTGTTTTCCATGGTCGCGCATGCGCAGATGGTGGGGCGACGGCAGTTCGGAGACTGGCAATGGTTGTTTTTCATGCCGGCCACCCCCCCAGCGCCTCCGGGCTCCTCGCCGCTACCCCCCGCCCGCCCGATTCGCCCCTCTCACCGGCTTTCTTGGGGCACGAGTCCTCCTTCAGCAGCACTTGTGGCAACGGCTTCTCAGCTTTTTCCTTCCCTCCCTCCTTCCCTCCCTCCTTCCTTCCTTCCATCCCTCCCTCCTTCCTTCCCTCCCTCCTTCCATCCCTCCCTCCTTCCCTTCTCTCCCTCCCTCTCTCCTTCCCTCCCTCCCTCCTTCCTTCCCTCCTTCCTTCCATCCCTCCTTCCTTCCCTCCCTCCCTCCCTCCTTCCTTCTTTCCTTCCTTCCTTCCTTCCCTTCTCTCCTTCCCTCCCTCCTTCCTTCCTTCCGTAAAAAGCACTTAAACAATGACAGAATAAAAAACCCCAGCCCTCACCTGTGTTTGAATTTCATTCACTCAGTCATTCATTCATTCTTCTGTATGCCACTCAGTCCCAACACTTTCAACCCACAAATTACCATTTCCCATCCCCTTAATGTACTGTACTGTACCTCTACCTGTACCTGTACTGTACACATTGAATAACACACTTAGTCATCCTGATAGAAATAATAACAATATTTAATTACATTTTTACATTTTTTGGGGGGGGGTTAGCATAACTAGGATAAATCGGGATCTTCTTCTATCACCATATCTACAATGGACGCTGCAGGTGATGGTGTGACAGACCTCGTGGTTTTTGTGACAAACATAGTTATGGGCAGTTGTTGGCACATTTTCTTTTTCTTGGCTAACATGGCTCTGTATGGTGCAAAGGTGTTGTCAAGGGAGGCCTTAAATTGTATAGAGCGAGTCATGTTGGGATCCCAAAGTTCCACCATGCGTTGTACATTTGCAGCAGCTCTGTTCAGTTCTGCAAGCCGCTCAAGCGTTAGGCCAACATCTTCTTCTTCCTCAGCTTCTTCAGCTTCCTCTTCCTCCTCTTCTTCATTCGCTGACCTGGTCAGCTCCTCCAGATCTCTGTCTGTCAGCGGTAGGCCATGCTCATCAAGCAAACCATTGACTTCCTCTGGTGTCATGTCAACGAAGCCTTCTCCACCCAGTGCCTGTGCCAGCTTCACAGAGTTCTGGACTGCAGCATCTTGAATTTCTTCGGGAGCAAATCCCCTGTAATCATGCACCACTTCTGGCCACAATTTCCTCCAGCAGGCATTCATTGTCTGTGACTTCATATCCATTAAGGCATTCTGAATGTTCTTCAGACAAGATGCAATTGTGTACTGACGCCAGTAGCCCTTCAATGTGAAGTTTTCATCAGCATCCATTGCTTCCACGATGCTTCCAAGAGAATTGCGCGTGTACAGTACCTTAAATGCGCGGATAACACCTTGATCCATCGGCTGGATAAGCAATGTGGTGTTTGGTGGCAAGAATTCGACTTGCACCCCATCATGTTCATGTGCCAGGTCATCATGGCCTCCAGCATTGTCCATTAGGAGAAGCACTTTGAAATTGAGTCCTTTGGCAGCCAAATAATCCTTCACCTGTGGGATGAAGCACTGATGAAACCAGTCCCGCGTGAGGGGTTTTGTAATCCATGCTTTAGGATTATGCATCCAGTACACTGGCAATGCATTCTTATTTCTGTTCTTGAGGGCTCTTGGATTTTGTGACTTATAAATTAGCCGTGGCTTCATCAAAAAGCCTGCTGCATTCCCACACATGATCAAAGTCACTCTATCTTTCATGGCCTTAAAGCCAGGGGCTTTGGCTTCATCTTGCATCAAGAAAGTCTGTGAAGGCATCCTCTTCCAGAACAGGCCTGTTTCGTCCATGTTGAACACCTGTTCTGGAAGGTAGCCCCCTTCTGCAATTAGATCTTTAAACGTGCGCTGGACAAATTTTTCGGCTGCACCTGTATCTGCTGAGGCAGCTTCTCCAGGCCTGAAGACACACTCTTCAGGCCATAGCGCCGTTGAAATTTCTCAAACCACCCTTTGCTTGCTGTGAATGTGGCTGGGGCTGAAGAAGCAGAAGATGTTGATGGCTGGGGGTCTTCAGAGTCACCAGCACCTTCATCTACAGAGAATGACAGGAAAGGGAGAGAGAAGTGACTTGAATGAAAGCATACAGTCCTTCCATCCCTCCCTCCTTCCATCCCTCCCTCCTTCCATCCCTCCCTCCCTCCTTCCATCCCTCCTTCCTTCCCTCCCTCCTTCCATCCATCCCTCCCTCCCTCCTTCCTTCCTTCCCTTCTCTCCCTCCCTCCTTCCATCCCTCCCTCCTTCCATCCCTCCTTCCATCCCTCCCTCCTTCCATCCCTCCTTCCTTCCATCCCTCCCTCCATCCCTCCCTCCTTCCCTCCCTCCCTCCTTCCTTCCATCCCTCCTTCCTTCCTTCCATCCCTCCCTCCTTCCATCCCTCCTTCCATCCCTCCCTCCTTCCATCCCTCCCTCCCTCCTTCCTTCCTTCCATCCCTCCCTCCTTCCATCCCTCCCTCCCTCCCTCCTTCCTTAAAAAAAACTTAAATACAATAATGACAGAATAAAAAACCCCAGCCCTCACCTGGGTTTCCCTCATCTGCATCGCCTCCTTCTGTGTCTTCAAGACGGTTGTACAATTGCTGCGCCTTGGTTCGTATAGTGTTCGTATCCAAAGCAATGCTCTTTTTGCGGCAGTCTTGTACCCACACAGACAAAGCAGCTTCCATCTTCATAAGGCGTTTGTTTCTAGGCGTCACCATTCTTTTTGCAGCCTTGTTGAATGTTATCTGAGAAGTTTGCCTTATCTTCTTTTCGTCTTTCTGAATGTATCGCACAGTCGATTCGTTGATCCCATAATGCCGACCAACATCTACATTAGAACGTCCCGCTTTAAGCATGTCCAAAAGTTCAATTTTCTCCTTGATTGTCAGCATCTTCCTGCTCTTTTTAGCGTCGCCGCCTCCACTCCGCATGCAACGTTTAGGAGCCATCTTCCAAGAAGTCTTCACAAACAGCTCCAAGAAACAGCTCCAAGAAACAGCTCCAAGAAACAGCTCCGACAAACAGCTCCGACAAACAGCTCCAAAAGTTCCAAAAGTTTCAAAGCAAAGCACGCTGAGCAAACAACACTGATTGGCCGAGATTTCTGTCCATCAGCATTGTCGGGCGAAATGTTTGCAATGACAACGCTGATTGGCTGAAATTTTGCTGTATCACCATTGCCGGGCAAACTTATTGCAATGGCAAAGCTGATTGGCCGAGATTTCGGCCAACCAGCAATGGTAGACGTCAGTTTGGTGATGACGCGTGACGTCATCGGGCGGGAAAAACCGCGCACGTATTTTTAATTTATTATTTTTTGAAAAATCGCAATATAGCGTTTCGCGAAGATCGAGATGGTATTATTTGTTGAAAAATCACGATATAGCGTTTCGCGAAGATCGAGATCGCGAAAATCGAGGGATCACTGTAGTTCATAATTTTAGTTAATACTCTTTGATATTAACACAAAAAGAGCCATCAACTTTATAAGCCAATGTTCTTTATGAATGTTTCAATGGGCCCTATGTATCTTGTACAGTACACCATATCTTGTACAGTACACCAATCTTTCTCTGAGATTTATTTCAGGATTTTTTTGTTCAAATCCATGTGCAGGATCTCATTTAAAGTCTTCCTGGTCAAGTTTCCCATTCATTGGCTAAATGTCCAGCATTCAGTAGAAAGTCATAAAAATTAAATTTCTCCCATCATTGTCATTGTATCAATTCATATTGTATATTCTGTCTTTGAGTACATTTCTGTGAAGTGGAAAAATTGATGGCAATGTCAGGTCTTTCAACTTCCTTGCTAGATCTTCATAATCTATTATGCTATGACTATAATGTCATTTGCCGTTTTACTTGTCTTGATGTATATTAGCAATAAAGGATTGTGGATTAGACGTTTCTTGACAGCTGCTATGTCACATTTCTAACCTATATTGCCAAGCAGCAAATTTCACAGGCTGATAGGTCCAGTTAGCACAGGTTTATTTCAGCTCTTCATTCTAATGAATTTGCCAAGTACTGCAAATCTTTTTATATGTTGAAGGGCACAGCTGTGTCCCCTCTGTCCTTCAGGGCTCCTTCTTTCTGTCTTCTGTTCTACAATATGTGTGTTTGTAAATATACGTAAGTATGTCTTGTACTGAAAGCTGTTTTTTGTAAGCCCAGAAATACAGAACATTTTATGCCTCTTACTTTTGGTAGCCTTTATCCAATGGGCTTTTTTCTGTGTGATTCTTTTTTTCATAGACAATTTTTTTTATTAATCAGTTCCTATCATGCACTGCCAAATTCCTTTAGCATGTTCCCATTGTTTTATTTATATTACCTTACAATCTTTACATAGGCTGTAAATCACTACAATCCACAATTGGCATTTTCAGACACACCATTGTAATTAGCATTACCCTGGAGTTTACCTTTTCAGCTCTCATTGTGAAATTTCACACCAGAACATGGTAGTCTTAGCTCTCCAGACATTTAACTTTTCTAATTGCCCAACTTGGCAATATTATATTGCTGACAGGAATGAAGTCTTATATATAAGAAATGATCTGCCCTGCATAATGCAGTCAATGCTTGATGGCACATAGTTCTTATCCAAATTAACAGTTCTCTGGTGGGAGGCAGCTGAATTATTTTATAAAACACTTCTTACGAGTCTGAATAAAGTTGCTTAGTGACTCATCAAATTTATCCTATACAGTGATCCCTCGATCATCGCGAGGGTTCCGTTCCAGGACCCCTCGCGATGATCGATTTTTCGCGAAGTAGCGGTGCGGAAGTAAAAACACCATCTGCGCATGCGCAGATGGTGTTTTTACTTCCACCGCCGCCCGTCCTTCGCCCGCCATTGCCAGCTCCGCTTCCCAGCTGAGAAGCGGAGGGGGGGGTGTCCCGAAGAGCGCGCGCGCTTGCGGACACCCTAGCTCCGCTTCTCAGCTGGGAAGCAGAGCTGGGGTATCCCGCGCTCGCGCGCGCCGTCCGCCATTGCCAGCTCCGCTTCCCAGCTGAGAAGCGGAGCAGCTGCTACGAGGGGCATTTCACCTTCCCTCCCAGGCAAAAAGATGCCGGCATTCTGGGATGATGGGGCCGGACTTCTCAGGCGGAAGGCGTGCCCCTCTCCCCGGCATCTTTTTGCCTGGGAGGGAAGGTGAAATGCCCCTCGTAGCAGCTGCTCCGCTTCTCAGCTGGGAAGCGGAGCTGGCAATGGCGGACGGCGCGCGCGAGCGCGGGGATACCCCAGCTCTGCTTCCCAGCTGAGAAGCGGAGCTAGGGTGTCCGCAAGCAGACGCAGAGATTTGCCTCCCACCCCTCGCCCGTGCCGCCGGCGCGTCATCTTCCCTCCCAGACAAAAAAGGCCGGCTTTCGGGGAGGAAGGGGCGTGCTCGGCTCTGCGTCTCCAGCCCGTTTCGGCCAAGCCTCCCTGGCCAAACAGCCAGGGAATCCGGGCCGGGCATGGCAGTGAGGGGCTGGAGATGCAGAGCCGAGCATGCCCCTTCCTCCCCGAAAGCTGGCCTTTTTGTCTGGGAGGGAAGATGACGCGCCGGCGGCACGGGCGAGGGGTGGGAGGCAAATCTCTGCGTCTCCAGCCGATGTTCCCTGCCATGCCCGGCTCGAATTCCCTGGCTGCTTGGCAGTGGAGGCTCGGGCAAAAGGGGCTGGAGACGCAGAGCCGAGCACGCCCCTTCCTCCCCGAAAGCTGGCCTTTTTGTCTGGGAGGGAAGATGACGCGCCGGCGGCACGGGCGAGGGGTGGGAGGCAAATCTCTGCGTCTCCAGCCGATGTTCCCTGCCACGCCCGGCTCGAATTCCCTGGCTGCTTGGCAGTGGAGGCTCGGGCAAAAGGGGCTGGAGACGCAGAGCCGAGCACGCCCCTTCCTCCCCGAAAGCTGGCCTTTTTGTCTGGGAGGGAAGATGACGCGCCGGCGGCACGGGCGAGGGGTGGGAGGCAAATCTCTGCGTCTCCAGCCGATGTTCCCTGCCACGCCCGGCTCGAATTCCCTGGCTGCTTGGCAGTGGAGGCTCGGGCAAAAGGGGCTGGAGACGCAGAGATTTGCCTCCCACCCCTCGCCCGTGCTGCCGGCGCGTCATCTTCCCTCCCAGACAAAAAGGCCAGCTTTCGGGGAGGAAGGGGCGTGCTCGGCTCCAGCCCCTCACCGCCACGCCCGGCCCGGCCAAACAGCCAGGGAGGCTTGGCCGAAAGGGGCTGGAGACGCAGAGCCGAGCACGCCCCTTCCTCCCCGAAAGCTGGCCTTTTTGTCTGGGAGGGAAGATGACGCGCCGGCGGCACGGGCGAGGGGTGGGAGGCAAATCTCTGCGTCTCCAGCCGATGTTCCCTGCCACGCCCGGCTCGAATTCCCTGGCTGCTTGGCAGTGGAGGCTCGGGCAAAAGGGGCTGGAGACGCAGAGATTTGCCTCCCACCCCTCGCCCGTGCCGCCGGCGCGTCATCTTCCCTCCCAGACAAAAAGGCCAGCTTTCGGGGAGGAAGGGGCGTGCTCGGCTCTGCGTCTCCAGCCCCTTTTGCCCGAGCCTCCACTGCCAAGCAGCCAGGGAATTCGAGCCGGGCGTGGCGGCGACGGCGGCGGCGCTGCTACTCCAGTCACCCAGTCCTCTCCTGCCTCCCGCACCAATGTTCCCCGCTGCGTCAGTCGCTGCCAGCCCCGAGGGACATTTCACGAGGGGCATTTCACCTTCCCTCCAAGGAAAAAACATGCCGGGGAGAGGGGCACGCCTTCCGCCTGGGAAGTCCGGCCCCATCATCCCAGAATGCCGGCACCTTTTTGCCTTAGAGGGAAAGTGAAACGCCACTCGTAGCAGCTGCTACGAGGGGCATTTCACCTTCCCTCTCAGGCAAAAAGTTGCCGGCATTCTGGGATGATGGGGCCGGATCTTTTTGCCTTGGAGGGAAGGTGAAACGCCCCTCGTAGCAGCTGCTATGAGGGGCGTTTCACCTTCCCTCTCAGGCAAAAAGTTGCCGGGCAGAGGGGCACGCCTTCCGCCTGGGAAGTCCAGCCCCATCATCCCAGAATGCCGGAATCTTTTTGCCTTGGAGGGAAAGTGAAACGCCACTCGTAGCAGCTGCTACGAGGGGCGTTTCACCTTCCCTCTCAGGCAAAAAGTTGCCGGCATTCTGGGATGATGGGGCCGGATCTTTTTGCCTTGGAGGGAAGGTGAAACGCCCCTCGTAGCAGCTGCTATGAGGGGCGTTTCACCTTCCCTCTCAGGCAAAAAGTTGCCGGGGAGAGGGGCACGCCTTCCGCCTGGGAAGTCCAGCCCCATCATCCCAGAATGCCGGAATCTTTTTGCCTTGGAGGGAAAGTGAAACGCCACTCGTAGCAGCTGCTACGAGGGGCATTTCACCTTCCCTCTCAGGCAAAAAGTTGCCGGCATTCTGGGATGATGGGGCCGGATCTTTTTGCCTTGGAGGGAAGGTGAAACGCCCCTCGTAGCAGCTGCTATGAGGGGCGTTTCACCTTCCCTCTCAGGCAAAAAGTTGCCGGGGAGAGGGGCACGCCTTCCGCCTGGGAAGTCCAGCCCCATCATCCCAGAATGCCGGAATCTTTTTGCCTTGGAGGGAAAGTGAAACGCCACTCGTAGCAGCTGCTACGAGGGGCGTTTCACCTTCCCTCTCAGGCAAAAAGTTGCCGGCATTCTGGGATGATGGGGCCGGATCTTTTTGCCTTGGAGGGAAGGTGAAACGCCCCTCGTAGCAGCTGCTATGAGGGGCGTTTCACCTTCCCTCTCAGGCAAAAAGTTGCCGGGGAGAGGGGCACGCCTTCCGCCTGGGAAGTCCAGCCCCATCATCCCAGAATGCCGGAATCTTTTTGCCTTGGAGGGAAAGTGAAACGCCACTCGTAGCAGCTGCTACGAGGGGCATTTCACCTTCCCTCTCAGGCAAAAAGTTGCCGGCATTCTGGGATGATGGGGCCGGATCTTTTTGCCTTGGAGGGAAGGTGAAACGCCCCTCGTAGCAGCTGCTATGAGGGGCGTTTCACCTTCCCTCTCAGGCAAAAAGTTGCCGGGGAGAGGGGCACGCCTTCCGCCTGGGAAGTCCAGCCCCATCATCCCAGAATGCCGGAATCTTTTTGCCTTGGAGGGAAAGTGAAACGCCACTCGTAGCAGCTGCTACGAGGGGCGTTTCACCTTCCCTCTCAGGCAAAAAGTTGCCGGCATTCTGGGATGATGGGGCCGGATCTTTTTGCCTTGGAGGGAAGGTGAAACGCCCCTCGTAGCAGCTGCTATGAGGGGCGTTTCACCTTCCCTCTCAGGCAAAAAGTTGCCGGGGAGAGGGGCACGCCTTCCGCCTGGGAAGTCCAGCCCCATCATCCCAGAATGCCGGAATCTTTTTGCCTTGGAGGGAAAGTGAAACGCCACTCGTAGCAGCTGCTACGAGGGGCATTTCACCTTCCCTCTCAGGCAAAAAGTTGCCGGCATTCTGGGATGATGGGGCCGGATCTTTTTGCCTTGGAGGGAAGGTGAAACGCCCCTCGTAGCAGCTGCTATGAGGGGCGTTTCACCTTCCCTCTCAGGCAAAAAGTTGCCGGGGAGAGGGGCACGCCTTCCGCCTGGGAAGTCCAGCCCCATCATCCCAGAATGCCGGAATCTTTTTGCCTTGGAGGGAAAGTGAAACGCCACTCGTAGCAGCTGCTACGAGGGGCGTTTCACCTTCCCTCTCAGGCAAAAAGTTGCCGGCATTCTGGGATGATGGGGCCGGATCTTTTTGCCTTGGAGGGAAGGTGAAACGCCCCTCGTAGCAGCTGCTATGAGGGGCGTTTCACCTTCCCTCTCAGGCAAAAAGTTGCCGGGGAGAGGGGCACGCCTTCCGCCTGGGAAGTCCAGCCCCATCATCCCAGAATGCCGGAATCTTTTTGCCTTGGAGGGAAAGTGAAACGCCACTCGTAGCAGCTGCTACGAGGGGCGTTTCACCTTCCCTCTCAGGCAAAAAGTTGCCGGCATTCTGGGATGATGGGGCCGGATCTTTTTGCCTTGGAGGGAAAGTGAAACGCCCGTATCCAGCAGAAGCGGCGGGATTCAAAGTGCTGCGGTGGGGGGTGTCCCGACAGCGGCGGGTGAACGGGGCGAGCGAACGAGGCGGGGGAACGAGGCGAGCGAACGAGGCGGGGGAACGGGGCGAGCGAACGGGGCGAGCGAACGAGGCGGGGGAACGAGGCGAGCGAACGAGGCGGGGGAACGGGGTGAGCAAACGGGGCAAGCGAACGAGGCGGGGGAACGAGGCGGGGGAACGAGGCGAGCGAACGAGGCGGGGGAACGAGGTGGGTGAACGGGGCGGGCGAACGTGGCGGGTGAACGAGGCGGGGGAACGGGGTGAGCAAACGGGGCAAGCGAACGAGGCGGGGGAACGAGGCGGGGGAACGAGGCGAGCGAACGAGGCGGGGGAACGAGGTGGGTGAACGGGGCGGGCGAACGAGGCGGGGGAACGAGGGGAGCGGCGGGCGAACGAGGGGAGCGGCGGGCGTACGAGGCGAGCGGCGGGCGTACGAGGCGAGCGGCGGGCGAACGAGGCGAGCGGCGGGCGAACGGGGCAAGCGGCAAACGGCGGGCGGGCATCAGCGGGATCCGAGGCGGCGGGGAAGACCCAGGGAAGGTTCCTTCAGCCGCCTAGCAGCTGATCTGCTCGGCAGCGCAGCACCAGCGAGGAGCCGAAGATCTTCGGCTCCTCGCTGCTGCTGCGCTGCCGAGCAGACCAGCTGCTAGGCGGCCACTCGAGAGCAAGAGGGGGAGAGAAAGAGAGAGAAGGAAAGAGAGATGAGAGAGGGAGGAAGAGAGTGTGAGAGAGGAAGAAGCAACATAGAGAAAGAGAGAGAGAAAGAAAGATGAGAAAGGAAGGGAGTGACCTCATCGGGTGGGAAAAATCGCGATATAGCGTTCCCGAAGATCGAGATGGTCACAATTGCTGAAAAATCGCGATATAGCGTTTCGCGAAGATCGAGATCGCGAAACTCGAGGGATCACTGTATATTCAACTGAACGCACCGTTCCATAAAACACCCCATTCTATGGTCACTTCCCTCTTTTTGTTGTGTCTTACTCCTTTTGTTGTGTCTTACTCCTGTCCAGTTATACATCTCCCCCCCATGTCCAGGCAGCGAAGCAGTGGAAGGGATGTGCCAGTGCCTGGAGGCTGTTGGGGTCTGGATGGATGTCAACAAGCTCAAATTCAACCCCAACAAGACGGAGTGGCTGTGAGTTTGGCCTCCCAAGGACAATTCCATCTGTCCATCTATTACCCTGTGGGAGGAATTATTGCCCCCTCGGAAAGGGTCTGCAACCTGGGCGTCCTCCTCGATCCACAGCTAACATTGGAACATCATTCGGCTGTGGCAAGGAGGGCGTTTGCACAGATTCGCCTGGTGCACCAGTTGCTGCCCTATTTGGACAGGAAGTCATTGTTCACAGTCGCTCATGCCCTCATCATCTCGAGGTTTGACTACTGCAACACTCCCTACATGGGGCTATCTTTGAAAAGTGTTCAGAAACTTCAGATCATGGAGAATGCAGCCACGAGAGCTATTGTGGGGTTACCTAGGTTTGCCCACATCTCTCCAACACTCCATGGCTTGCATTGTCTGTCGATCAGTTTCTGGTCACAATTCAAAGTGTTGGTAATGACCTATAAAGCCCTACATGGCATCGGACCAGAATACCTCCAGGACTGTCTTCTGCCACACGAATCCCAGCAGCCGATAAGGTCCCACAGAGTTGGCCTTCTCCGGGTCCCATCGACTAAACAATGTCATGTGGCGGGACCCAGGGGAAGAGCCTTCTCTGTGGCGGCCCCAGCCCTCTGGAATCAACTCCACCCAGAGATAAGAACTGCCCCCACCCTCCTTGTCTTTCATAAATTGCTTAAGACCCACATAATTGAAACATCTCCCCCAGGCTTTTATAGTTTTATGTATGGTATGCTTGTGTTGTATGTTTTTTTTTAATGATGGGGTTTTAGATGCTTTCTTTTAAATTTTAGATTTGTTACATTATCACATTGTTATTATTGTTGTGAGCCACCCCAAGTCTGCAGAGAGGGGCGGCATACAAATCTAATAAATTATTATTATTATTATTATTATTATTATTATTATTATTATTATTATCATCATCAAAATCCTACTTGTTTTCTCTGTTCAGTCGCTTGCATTATTTGATAGATTATGGTTTAAATTTGATATGTAATACTAATTTTAAATTCTTACGTTTTTAATAGGATCTATTTCTGCATATTTTATGTAGGACAGAGTCATACGTACATGGTTATTTTATGATTGGTAATGGGGAAACATAATAAATTCTAGGATTATTTTGCTATTATATGACCAATCCCGCTAGTTTGAATGGCTGATATGTCCATTAGAGCTGTCTCTTCCAATCTGGTACATCCCAAGTACAGTATATCAGATTATGGTTTGCAATCCCCAGTAAGTGTATTTAACGGACTGCTGTCTGAGAGCAATGAAAATTGTTTCTAGCTTATTCGGAAAGCACTAAATATATTTTAGAGTTGAGATTCTACTCAGCTATTTCCATTAATTACTACAATATTATTTGGAGAAAGGGGCGTTATTCTGAGATTTGAGATTAAGTAACTCTGAAAGATTTATTTATTCTCTTTACTATTAGAATCTGGTACAGTTACCAACATGAAAATTGTTACTAATTTTACAACTAAAGTTTGGGATTTTGGTTTGTTTATTTGTTTTTAATTTGTTATGCAAAATATTACGCAAAATTGTGTTTCCTGTAACTATTTTCCTTGATTATTAATCATTATAAGCCACTGAATGATTTAGAACACATCTCTAAAATTTTAAACTTATGTGTGGAGAAAATTCAGACAATGGACAATGTTTTTATAGAAATTACATGTGAAATTCTTAAATTGTATGGGTAAGTACTTAATGCTGCTGTTTTATTCTGATATTAACTACCAATAGCATTCTAGTTTTAGTAGCTAGAAATAATATGCATTTATTTTCATTTTAGGAAAAGCATATGACTTCAACATTTAAAAAGTTATAATTATAACTTAGATATTGGGCAAAATATTCTCCACAAATTATGATTGCATGAATTAAACTGATATTATATTTCATTCAAAATTAATTTGAAAAAGAAAAACCCTCAGTTTATATATCATTTAGATATATAAAACCATTATCTAAATTTGTGGATTCAACTTTTATATAAAATTAATGAAAATCTAAGTAACAAATAAATTAATAGAAAGTATTTCTAATATATAGATCTAATATATAGAGATCCGTACTGCCCCCACCCTCCTGGCTTTTCACAAGGCTTTAAAAAATGATCTCTGTCAGCAGGGTTGGAGCCGTTGAGCTTTACATCTTGCTCTAGCCATGGATGCGATTGTGTGATGGTTCTTGAATGAATATTTTTTATACGATTGGGGTTTTAACTATTAGTTTTACTCTTAGGTTAGGTTTCACTCATTGTATTGTATTGTATTCTTTTGCTGTTAAGCCACCCTAAGTCTGCGGAGAAGGGCAGCATAGAAATCTGACCAAATAAATAAATGAATGAATAAACAAATCCGTACTGTTTTTAACTATTGCAGGTATTTTAGTAACTTAAATTCATTTAATAGCTTAAATGAAATTCAATTAGCCCAACATCAAATGTTTAAGAACTCAGTCAAGTATTTCTGCTTGTTGTCCTACATTTCACATTAAACAGAAATTGTTTGCTAATTTTCCTGGAACACAACCAATCATTCTTAGTAAATATTATGGATTTTAGTATAACTACTTATTAACAGTGCTAAAGGTATTCTCAGTCTTTAATTTTTAAGATGTACTGAGATTATCCTTAAGTACTTTTAAGATTATGTCTTCCTCTCCGCTTATATTTTTTCACTTTGCTGCCACATAGTGGGCATATACATATTCACTAGTTATAATAATGCAGCTGCAAAATCTATATATTTCATTGGCATTTCCCGAAGAGGGAAATGAACTAAAGTTTATTACTGTATATTTTAAACCTCTTAGTAGCATTAAAATATTTTAAATATTTTTCTTTAGAGATTTTCATTCAAATTGTCCGCAGTAGAATTGCTACACAATTAGAGGATTGCACTATTTTAGAGTATTAAAATAAGATTGGAAAAGCCCACAGTCAGATTAATATTTATCCAAATCTCAAACTACTCAGTGATATTGGTCAGTTGAAATTGATATGCCTAGCCTATTTATTAAGATGGTTACAAAAGATGAACAGAAATTTGACAGTAAAGTTCTTTTACATTGCCCCCCCTTTGGGAGTGTTGTGGTCCACCAGGGGCCTGCAGAACTGGGAGGTGAGTCAGATAGCGAGGACACTGTGGAGGAACGTGGGCTAAGCCTGGAGTCGGGAGAAGTTTCTTATTTATGAGGACGCCTGGGTCAGAACAGAGGGGAATATACATGAAATAAGAAAATACATAGGCAAGTCTTTAGTACTTTCCAGAGGGAGAGCCTGATATCCTGTAAAGTAATTACTGAGCATTAGATTATTGCATAGGTTTGTCCCCTGGTAGAGTTACTTCATATTAGGATCTTTCTGTAGGATCTGGTAGGCAGGGTCACTACTGGCATATAGGGCCACATTGTGCAAAACTATCCTTAGCATCCCTAAACACAATCTTTTTAATATTAAAATTTATTCAAAGTAGTTATGATTATGCAAAGGCCTCTTTCATCATCCATTTTGGACAAGATGTGTATATAAAGTTGGTGAGCCTATTATTGATACTTTATTTCCTGTTTTTAACTTGCTATTGACATATACCTTTATGTTGCCAGATTACATAGGCTTAATTTCCACTTGCTTCAGTGGAATAAAGTAGACACATGGCAACCAATATTTAGTGCAGTGCAGTGTTGTGAGACATACGATCACCAGTTACGGCCTTCCCAGCAGAACTGAAAAGCAAAATCAATGGCAGAGTATGGATTTATTTAATGACGTGATTTGTTTAATAACTGTGGCAAAAATAGTTTGTAAAAGTAGATGTGACTCACTTAATGACCATATTGCTTAGCAGTGTAAATTCATGTCCTAATTGTAGTCACAAAGGGAAGATTAACTATACTAACTTCCAGACACAGGTCCTTCTGATGTTGTAAAATTGCAACATGCAGAAGCCACAATGTGTGAGTTACTTTTCTATCTAATACAGCATTAATATGATATTCAAGTTTATAATCCATATATAGTTGGCAGAACTATAAAATATTAAAGAGAAATCAGTAGAAATAACATACATTTTCTTATCTTTTCATGAAAACTAGTCATTATTTAAGTATTTATCATTTTTCTCATGCTTTTTAAAATGTATCTATAATAATTGATACATTTAATTCTGCAGGTTACCATTTTACAAAAAGAAGTTATCTGATGAAGGAAAATATGCTAGAGATGTTCAAGAATCAATTGCACAATTGGGTAATATTAGATGTAGACACCTTTTTTATATAACTTGACCTCAATTTGGGACCACAATTTGAAATGGTTACAACTAGTGTTGGGTGAACCCGTTGAAGTTCGGGTTCGGCGGGTTCGGACGAACTTGACATTGGAGTTGGGGTAGGTTCGCCAAACCCGAACCCCAACACTTCTCGCCCGGCGGGAGGTGAAGTGTTGAGGGGAGGCAGCGATGGGCTATGAGCTGGAACACTAAATTGTGCTTGCCACCTCGGCTCATAAGTTCTTGTGGCAGAACCTGATTCCTGAGCCCTCTTTCCCAGCGGGAGGCAAAGCGCTGGAGGGGGGTGTCAGACTCCATCAAATGGGTGATGGCCGGGAGCCGCCGAAGTGAGAGAGAACTAGGGGCAGGGATTTTCAGCGGCTCCCGGCCATCACCCATTTGATGGAGCCTGACCCCCCCCCTCCAGCCAGACGCCTCTACAGGATGGGCAAGCCGGAGCCCGCCACCTCCCGTGTTGCTTGAGCACTGGGCCTTCGCTTCGACCGCCTCCATCCTGTCCTGCGCTTCCGGTTCCCCGGCCCTGCGGATTGAGAGCTTCTCCCCCATGGGCCATTCCTGCAGGGCCAACTACACGGGCAATGGCCCCTTTCTGGCAGCGGTGGACGGAAAGGCGACTGATGGACTGGGTGCGCCTGCTATCACCTCCCCTAGCCAGCAATGCCGGCCACAGCCCAGCCAAGCCGGCCTCTGGAGGTAGCCCGCTCAGCAATCTCAAGGAAGAAAAAGAGGAGCAGCCGCAGCAGCAGCTTGACTCAAATAGCACAGCCACGAACTGGATCCACACTCACTCCGACAAGGAAAAGCATTGCCCTTACACCAAATTCCAGACTCTGGAACTGGAAAAGGAATTCCTCTTTAACATGTACCTCACCCGAGAAAGGCGCTGCAAGGTGGTGGGTTTGGTTCGCCCGACACTAGTTGCAAGTTCGGTTCGCCCGACACTAGTTGCAACTGATTCCATTTGTAACTTGCCTTACTGGGGAGATTGGATCCAATTATTTGACTTTTTTTGCAGTGCTCATGAATGAAACATTGCAATATTAAGAAAATACATATTCATTAAACAAATGCAGTGTTTTTAATGTAAAACCATTCTTCTGAATTATGCTTTTTGTCACAAATTGACAAAAATTTATTTATTTATTTATTTATTATTTGGATTTGTATGCCGCCCCTCTCTGAAAACTCGGGGCGGCATACAAAAATGCTGGGGGGGGGGGAGAAACTTCACAAATTTCATTCATATAACCCCGGGACATTGCAACCAGTTATAAAGATAAGCTAGTTGTTATTGTTCTGAATTAAGAGGCAGGATGATGGCATTTTACAACAGCCAGAAATGCTTTATGGGATATACTGCATCTTTTTGTAGCCCATCACATTTGGAATGACTGTTAAGTTATCAATCATAAATTGAGGACTATACTTCCTTCTGTACCAGAATTCTCTTGATATATTGCATAATTGACTAATTGTTTTGAACTATACAATATATTGTAATAGAAGGAAACTTGTCAGGATACGAATCTCAAGAAAAATTGCCTAAAGGAAAAAACTGCCTTCCTCAAATTATTAAGAAAGATTGTGAGCTATGCTAACTGGATATCAAGAGTGTGGTTATCCAGCTTCTCTGGGAAGGAGAAAATTGGAAATAATAGCAGTACAGTAGAATTGCTGGAGAGACGGAGTAACGACACGGACACAAGAGCTGGATTTAAACTGGGTCATTTTTATTAACATAAATTTGCATAATTTATTCATTAAATTTGCATATATTAGCATAATCAACTATGACCCGGAAATGGACCTGCAGGGTCAAACAAATACTTCCGGGGCGGAAATGACGTTATGACAAAAAACTTCCTGGGCAACTCATGGGCGTATCTCGATGCAAGTCCAGGTGAGGGACCAGTCCATCACCTGCGACCCTGCCATGCTTTGCATGAGGGGGGTCCCACCGGCTACCCCGAATCTGGGAATTAAAGGTTCAGGACCCAAAGACAGGTTCCCCCCAGCTGCTCAGGCAGACACTCCCTCCATGAGCTTGCGGAGAACCTGTCAATCATCCCCAAAGATGCCCAAGGGAGAACGCGCGGTTGCTAAACCACCCCAATTTTCCGCCCCTAACCTACCTACCCAAATGACCAAAGGTAAGCCAATTAACCTAATAAATGCAAGTACCCCCTAACCGCACATCCATCTCCTCAGTGTGGAATGGGCGAAAAAACAGCCCGGCTAAGAGGCAGAACTGCAAAAAATTCCCATTCGGCCCCCTAATGGCGACCCCTAAGCACACTGCAAAATAGGGAGGGCGGGCGGGTGTCTGCTCGTGGCTTGCTGTCCGGGCGAAAAGGAAGAGCCCCGGGCCTGCTCGCCCTTATATAGGGCTAGCAGGCCCCGCCCGGACCAATCAGCAGCCGGGCCAAGCAGGCCCGAACTCCCGAGCGAAGTCTCATCTCACGAGACTTCGCTCGGGATTCAAGATGGCGGCCGCCATGAGGGTCCGGTGTCTCCCGGTCCCTCCAGCAAAGCCTGCTGCCGGGTAAGTCCGGCGCTGCAATTTGTTTCCATTTAGGATTGTTTCATATTTTTAAATCAGTACTGATGATAAAAAGTGGGGAAGAGATTGAAAAAAGAAAATTCTATTTGATGTTCAGGTAGTCCTTGTTTACAACCACAAGAAAGCTCAAAATTTCTGTTGCTAAGCATGAGGGTTCTTAATTGACCAACCCTCATTGTACTGTATGACCTTTTTGCAATGGGTATTAAACAAATCAGAATAGTTGTTAACTGAATCATACAGTTGTTAAGCAAATCTGTTCATCCCCATTAACTTTGCTTTTCAGTAATTCCTAGGAGGATTGCAAATGACAATTCCAGTATTCTCGGATGCTGCAACCATAATAAATACATACCAGTTTCCATATGATTGTGGGAATTCTGTAATGGTCATAAGCATGAGAAGTAGTCATAAGACACTTTTTTCAGTACCATTCTAACTTTAAATAGTTATTATTTCATTATCTATAATTTTAGAGAGAGAGAAAGAGAGAAGTGTAGTAGGATACTTTCTTCCTCCTTAGTTCAACAAAACATTGTAACATAAATAAATACCGAAAAGAAATAAGTATAATATTCATATAAAAATAAATGAATAAAATTTACACAATAAAATGTCATTAAAGTGTATTACAGTTTGCCTGTTGTTTCAGGTCACTTGATCAGAGTGCCATGTTCTCAGATAAGAATACAAATTTGTAAGTGCATTATTAGCTTTTACCATGCTGAGCCATCAGTAAAAGAATTTGAAGGTAAGAGTTGTTTTATTTTTTGATATATTTTAATAAAATTAGTTTACTATAATATTAAAATTATTCACATCCACTCTATATAGTAAATGAGAGAGCAACAAGCTGATTGAGGAAAATCTGTAACATCATGTAGAATAAAGATACAGTGGTACCTCTACCTAAGGACGCCTCTACTTAAGAACTTTTCTAAATAAGAACTGGGTGTTCAAGATTTTTTTGCCTCTTCTTAAGAACCATTTTCTACTTAAGAACCTGAGCCTGGAAAAATTTCCCAGGAAATTTGAAAGCTGCACGAAGGCCCTGCCAGTTTCCTGCCATTCCCCCTTTAATCCCGACCATCTCGGGCTTTTCTGGGCTGCCAGAAGAGCCTTTCGGTGGTGCTTAAGGAGGCTTTGGCAGCCCAGAGCAAACAGAGCATTTTCTTTTCTCTGGGCACTTGGAGAGGAGATAAACCACTTCGCTGTGACGACTCCCTCATGCTGCCCCCCTTACACCCAGCACGAGGTTGCCTCCTGGAGCATCTGGACATGAAAAGGCAAAAGGGGGGCCTTTCGCCCCGGCCGGATCAACTCGGCCACAGTGAAGGAAAGGCGCCAGCTACAAAGTGAGTAAGTGAGAGGGGAGGGGAGTCCTTCAGCATGGGAAGGAAGAGGAAGCAGGTAGCAGCAACAGCAGCCGCCTTTTAATCAAAGGAGCAGTAGGTTCCCCCCTCTTGCCTGCCTGGGTTTCTCTCTCCGGCCAGTGTATGGGAGGCAGCCTCTCACATTGTATGGGATGCTCCTCCTTGCCACCTCAGAGTCCCTCTTTTTTTTTTTTAGCCTTAAAGTTTTGGATTTTTTTTTTATTCTCCCTCACCTTCTTCCCTTGGGAGCGATCATCCCCCTCTCACCCAAATTCCGACCGTTTATTTCTTTCCTAATGGGTTTGCAAGCATTATTTGCTTTTACATTGATTCCTATGGGAAAAATTGCTTCTACTTAAAACTTTTCTACTTAAGAACCTGGTCACGGAATGAATTAAGTTCTAAAGTAGAAATACCACTGTATTTCATATGAAATCTTATATGCAAATGCAAGCAGATAAATAGATACCACTTTGGTTGGAAAGTATCAGTGTTCTGTGCATCTTGGCATATAGTCATGCTGACCTATAACTATGGAAATTGTCTTCGGACAAGACTGACTCCCTCGGCTAAGAAGCAGAGATGAGCATTGCCCCATAGAGTCAGATATGACTAGACAGATAAAATATTTATCTTTACAAATATATTTCAATCAGTATTCCTGAGATGTCTGAAAGAAATGTCACACAATATACTCTACTAGAAGTATGATGAAAATATATGTAACCACTGTCTCTTTATGGAGAAATACTTATTTTGAGTAAAATTAAATTAGATCACAAACACATTTGTTACTTTTGTTTACAATAAAGTAATACATTTAGTTTAAATAATAAGTTTAATTTAAACTTAAATATAATAGATCCATCCCATTGAAAATCCATCTATTTCCAGCATTGATGCATTGGACAGACATAAATATTCATAATTTTATCTCTAAGAAATATGCTGCTCATCTACAAAACAGCAGTAAGGTGGAAATTGAGATTTTACAGTATCCTTATTCTAGCGTGCCCACCAAGCCACGCTCACCAAGCCACAGCATTAGAATCACTAATGTTTTTTATTATTAGTTCTAATATGAACCAATTACATGTAATTATCATGCTGCTTAACATTGATAATAAGGTTCTTTCTATGGTTACCATTTCTGCATAGAAAACAATTATATGCACATTATTTGCACATAGGACTACATGAAAAAATTCTTGCAGGACAATAGGATATTCTAATGAAATGTTTGCCTTAAAATAATTTGATGGACTCCTTCCAATTTTTCTTAATACAGGTTATCAACCTACAAGTGCAAATTATAAAAAGGAGAATTTAGAATTAGGAGGTTTAGCAGAGACTTTAGTTTTATCACTAACACTTGTTGAAAATCAACTTTCTGAGAAATTATGGATCATTAAAACTTTGCAACATCTTTCTATTTCTGGTTAGTATGATTTCTATTTTAAAATATTGTAGCTAATCTATATCTATTACTTTTTTTTCAGTAAAATGCTGGCAATTCAATGGTAGAAAATTATCAATTCTTTTGTATTTCAGAAGCAAATTGTAAACTTATGATGAAAGCTCAAGCACCAAGAATATTATGTTCTCATCTGAATGATGTTGACCCCTCTGGACAATTATTATTCCGTTCCTCAGAAATCCTTTGGAATTTATTAGAAAAAACTTCCAATGAACAAATTATCGAACAGCTCAGTAACTTGGAATGTGTACAGTTAAGCCTATTTAAAATACTATATATAAATCTAGATTTTACATGCTAGTTTATAAATTGGTAGGTGGCATATTTATCTTTTGTTTCTTATATACATACATTGAAAGGTAGAACAAGCAGGGTTTTTTTTACTAATGTTTCATTCTATTTTAATTATTGATATAAAACAAAATATTTATTGCATTATTAAAATACTAAAATCAATAGATTATGGACTAACTACTTTCTGCCTTCTAAACCTTTGCTGTGTAATGTTTCTTGGTTTGGTATATATTAAACTATACAAAAATACAAAAAACATGACATGGAAATGTTATAGTGACCGTAATTTAAAGGACTATAGTAATTTGTTCAATACTTAAATTTGAACAGTCGCTGAACAAACAGCTTTTTAAGTAAGGACTACTAAGTATTATTAGAATCTAGGAATGATATATTTTCAGTTCAAAAAAGCATAGATATTAAAACATAAAATTGTGTTGTTTTACTTAGTGCTCTGAAGGAAGCATTTACTAATTTACTTATAAATGGTTTCCGTCATTATGATCGTCAGTTAAGAAATGACCTTTTGGTGATAGCTACCCTTGTTGCTCAGAACCCAGGAGCTCCAATGATTGTATGTATACTTGAATTTTGAATTTTGGGCAATTGAAAGTAAATATTGGGAATTAGTTACATGTTCTGTTGACATTGTCATGCCAATATTTTTAGTATAGCCACAGCCTTTCTCCCCTAAAAAACATTTATATTTTTCTAAATAATTATTTCTTATCTTGGAATTCTATACTATAGAGAAAAACATATAATTATATTTTCAATGATGGAGTTAAATACAGTAGGCATTATAAGGTCTTGCTTTATAAAATAAGGAATATTAAATGATAAAGTTTCAGAAGTTGTGACATAGAAGATAAGAAATTAACTCCTAGGAAAATAGAATTAACTCTGAAACTTGTAGAAGAGATGGTAATCTTATAATCTTGACATTTTCTCTTACCTTGAGATTCACATTTTACACCTAATAATTGCAAAATATGATTGTTTTTCTTTTTTCCTTTTGTGTGATGTTTGTGCTTTTACCTTCATATTTTTATCCTTTTTAAAAAATATTTCTTGTATCATCTTACCAAAGTGCCTAAATTTCTGCTATTGTGCATTAGTTTTCATATTAATATAATGGATATTGTTGTGGAGTAACTGTTATCCAAATGACAAAAAGGAGGTGAATTTGCTGTAACAAAAATGCTAAGGAGGTATGAGTAATAAAAGCCTGAACTTGCATCATTTTTATTCATCAATTACTTATTAACTACAGATTATGTCTCTTTGTTTTGTTTTGTTTTGTTTTGTTTTGTTTTGTTTTGTTTGATATTCAGCTATCATTTATATTGTCACATTTTGCCTTGGATAAACTCTGTAAGATTATAAGTATTTTGATCAGAACCTAACTTTTTAATAGATGGTCCATTCCTCATTGATCATATGAGAGCTTTTTTGTAAGTTTGCCTTTTCAACTAAGAGCAATAAAATGTCTGGTTTTGTTTTTTTCTAATTATTTCTGTATATGTAATAGTCTTTATGATGAAGACATCTATCTATTTTTAAAGGATTTGGGAAATTATATTTCATCTTCCGAATTGGATCTACTCCTTTCCTTATCGCAGAACTCTGCCTCTTGCCATATCATTAATATTAATAATTTTGTTTTTTTAAGACCTGAATAAAAAAATAATCATAAATTGATTTATAAAGAACTTACATTGATTTATAAATGCCATTTATATTTTCTAAAGGTGTAATTTGTATCCATCCATCCAATATTTAAAATATTTCCATATGCTTTAGTCTATTATAAATTTAAAAATAGCACAAATATAAATACAACAGTTTTTTATACATCTTAACTTTATATGTTTAGGAAACTGGATTTTCCAAACAATTAATACTATTTGCTACTTTTGATGAGGGTAAGTGTTTTAACCATTACAATTGTACTTTATCATTTTTATTTATTTAGTTAGTTATTTTGTCAAGTACGTATTTGTAATATACCTAGATATAACATTATTTTTATATGTAAGATAGATACTAATGATAGGGAACATTAGGACAGGGACGGTATTTATTTATTATGCATGCTTCTTACTGACGTCTTAGGAAGCGGGTGAGGTTAACAATGGACAGTCTAAGGGTAACTTTTTGGGGTTTGGTGATGAAACCACAGAGTCAGTTCTAGTCTAGTTCTAATCGAGTCTGTTGCTAAAGTCGTATTTTCTACAGTCAAATTTGGAGCAGTTGACTTTGAGTTTGGATCTGTTATATGCTCGTGCATTGTTGTGGTTGAAGCTGAAGTAGTTGTTGACAGAAAGGACATTGTAACAGATAATTTTATGAGCTATGCTTAGGTCTTACCAAAGGCAACATAGTTATAACCTTTCTAAACCCAGAATTTCTAGTCTGGTTGCGTAAGGTATTCTGTTGCGAGTAGAGGAGTGGAGGGCTCTTCTAGTAAAGTATCTCTGAACACTTTCTAATGTTTTTATGTCCGCTATGTGGTGTGGTTTCAAAACAGATGAACTGTATTCAAGGATTGGTCTGGTGAATGTTTTGTATGTTCTGATTAGTAATGTGATATTACCAGAGAAGAAGCTATGTAAGATTAGGTTAACAACCCTTGAAGCCTTTTTGATGATGTTGTTGCATTGTGCTTTGGCACTTAGGTCATTTGATATGAGTATTCCAAGATCTTTGACAGAGAGAGGGTCATTTGCAAGGTCTTGTCTAGTCAGCTTATATTTGGTGATTGAAGTAGACCCAGAGACAGGGTTTGGAGCAATCGGTACTTTTATTCAGCTCAGAGAACAAGTGACAGCTCAGCAAGGTAAAGTGACAATTCAGCGAGTACCGACTGACTCTGCCTGGAGAAACCGCTCCTTTTATACATTTGCGGTTCCCGCCAAAGCTAGAGCCGGCCGCGTCTGAGCCAATCAGGAGCGACTTCCTGCTTGGGCTCAGACAGCGCTGGAAAGAGGAACAAACTATTTACAGAGTTACAAGGTAGCCATTTCAGGATACAACACCCCTCCCCTCATAGTTGGACACATCCATCAAGAAAGCCATGTGACAAAGTCGTCCAATCGGTGGGGCCTCCGAGGAGCTCGCGCTGACCTGCGCAGTTCAATTTCTCCTTCGCCATCGACTGTGGAGGATGGCTCGCCGCTGTTCTCCCGGTGCGGCGGACTTGGCCTGGCGGGCCCAACGAAGGCTTCGGAGGACGAGGATGGCTCGGCGTCGCTGGATGGTTCCCCCTGGCCCGATAAGTCTCTTTGCGTGTCTCTTATTTCGGGCAATGTGCTAAAGTCTGTTGAAGGGGGAGAGTCCATGTCAGCGGTTTGGCGCAATTGATCTTCTGTTCGCTTCCGAATGTGGTCTATGTGTCGTTTCCACAAACGACCATCCTCTAGTTTAACAACATATGTCTTAGGTGCATTTTGCTTAACAATAATTCCCTTCATCCAGTTTACATTTCCATCAAAACTTTTTACATATACATTTTGTCCCAGATACATTTCTCTTTCAGGTTTTATACACATTTGGTTATTATTAATACAGAACCTTGGGTTTAACCTGTCTAGTGGTGACCTCAACTTCCTTCCCATCAATAACTCTGCAGGGCTTACATGTGTGTGCGAGTTAGGGGTAATGTGTTGGGTGAGTAAGAATTGGTCCAAGTTCTGTTGCACATCCCCAGGGCCTGACCTGCGCAATGCCTCCTTTGCCACCCGTACGTAACGTTCTGCCAATCCGTTAGCCCAGGGCGAATAAGGCGAGATGAG